>NC_053489.1:655643592-655943592 GCF_905171775.1 Rana temporaria | reverse complement strand
ATGCAACAACTGGATGTAAATGGAAGCTTCTCAATCACTCCTATTAGCCGGAAAAAGATATTTTTTTTTTGACAGTAAAAAGTTTTCTCTTTATTGAAAGATGAACGATTGACAGGAAGCAATGACAGTTGAAAGCATCATGAACACAGTCAGTCAAGATTGCATTAACAATTCAGGTAGGGGAATCAGAGGCAGATGCAGTAGTAAGGGCCACAGATCAACAGGGAGGAGAGCCGAACCTAAATCAACAAAGCAGTAGGATCGAGCAGGGGGGGTTCAAGTCAACAGAGCACCCCAGTCGTTGTTTCACGATCTTACGTACCCCCACCCCCTGGGGGGGGGGGAACCAACCAGGAGGAGAGCCACCCACAAGGAGGGGATAGGAGCCGGGGAAAAAAGGGGGATACACCCACTTGTAGGGGGGGGGGGGGGGAAGAATGGGACACCATCACCTTGGGGGGGGGGAGGAGGGGGGGCCATCTAGCCAGAGGCATCGACCCAGTTGGACCAGATTTTATCAAACTTCGCTGGACAGTTCCTGCTTTCATATGTAATCTTGTATAGCGGGAGGACCCGTTCCGGAAAAAGATATTTAAAAAAATGAAATATAGTGAAATAAAAAAAAATAAAGAAAATTATAAAATAATAATCCCTACCCCCATGTGCACACACATACGAACACAAATGCAAGCTTATAGCGAAAACAGGTATTTAAACAATGTTTGTACAACACCAATTGGGCATCGCTACACGTGCTAGAGTAAGAAGAATACCTCTGGGGCCAAATTGATGAGCTCTAAAGGTTTAAGTGTCACCTATGGAACATTTGGGTATCGTAGTTTGTGTCAATTTTGCAGAAGCACGTTATGACATATTTGGTGTCTATGTACTTGATTCAACCTCATCTTTTATATTTTACAGGACCTTTGGAAATGCTATTGTGTGCATCAAAATTGACTAGAGTGTACGTTGTATTTTTATTGGAATTTTAGGGCAGGGCTGTCTAAAATAGAGGGCACACCTGGACACTGCCCAGGTGCCCCAGCTGCATGGGGGGCCCCTGTACTATCCCCAAAGCAGCTGGTCCTTGAGCCCAAACTGCCCCAATATTGGGGGGCCCATGATGGCACTGAGAGTGATAGATACACAGGGGAGGCAGTCTGCCTCCTACCTACTTGATGTCTGTTTACCTGTACTGTCATCATTGTAAGGGCCCCAGAGCATTACTTTGCCCAGGGGCCCATGATGCTAGTAAGACGGCCCTGGTACAGGGAGGGCCTATGGAGTATGATGGTGTCGAATTATTGTCCAATAGTTAGTAGTCACATTCAACTGGACTTTTCATACATTCATCAAGCCTCCTCTTCAGTTCTAATGAGTGTCAGGAAGACACTCATTAGAACTAAATAGGAGGTGTGAAAATTGTGAAACCACCCTGCTCTAGTTACATATAACCATCCTTGGTGTCCTTCAAGTAACCCGGAATGGAAAAACAAGAGAATCAAAATAATGGAGGGCCGGGCATGACGATGGGGAGAGGAGAGGCAACATGGGGTTAACAATAAAAGTCTAAGTGGGAGTGCTGGAGAGGCGGAGGCTGGCTGAGGAACAAAGTGAAGGGGTGGAGCGGTATAAAAGGAAGGGGCGGGAAAGTCCTGAGGCACTGGGGAGTTTAGCTGAGAGAGGAAGCTTTCCCACCCACCCTCCCTATTGTACCAGTTTTCGGTGTTGTTGGTTTGTTTTCTTTTATTTCAGGTTTGGATTCTGGACGTCATAGCAGCTGGAGCTGGCGGTGTCTTTGGTCTTTGACGGTGGCACCATCAGATGTGATGGAAATGGTGGGATGATCATCAGTGGTATGTGCCCCTCTGGTGTATTTCAGTAGAACGGTGTCTGCAGGAATACGGTAATGGTTGCACTGCAGGAGGGGTTGTCTCCAAGCTGGTTTCGGCTGGAGGCCTGGTATGGTAAAATGTATGGTCCCGCAGTGTAGTGGTGGAAAGTGGAAAAGTTCGGGGTGCCGTCAGAGACCAATAGACTGGGAGTTGAGAAACTGTGTTAAAATGGAAAATATGTTAATGGGAAATTATTTGATTAAAGTTATTAATAGTTGGAGTTATTTATTTTATTGGTTAATAAAAAAGGCTGTTATGGCCATTTATGCTCCAACTCTGGTGTGGTCTATTTATTATTAGTATGGTTAAGGGGTTTATGGTTATGTGAAGGTTATACAGTGGAAGGGTATGGGTAAAAAGGGGGGTGTTAAGTTATGTTGGGAATATCTCGAGTACACTGGTCATGTGCCCTCTGGAATGCCCGCTACAATGTCTGCAACAAACTCACCTCTGTCCATGACTCTTTTGTCACTAACTCCTTTAATCTACTTGCTGTCACCAAAACCTTGCTTCATGAATCTGACACTGCTTCTCTTGCTTCCCTCTCCCATGGTGGCCTTCTCTGGACTCACTCCCCTAGACCTAGGGTACACAAGGGAGGTGGAGTAGGAATCCTCCTATTCCCACAGATCAACTTCCAGGTTCTTCACTCTCCTCCCTCTCTGTCCCCTCATCATTTAAAGCTCACTGTATACGTCTATTTTCTCAGATTTCCTTAAGTATTGATGTGGTCTAATGGCCCCCTGGACTGGTATCAACTTTCCTTGATGACTTCTCTGCTTGGCTACCCTACTTTCTCTCTTCTGAAATCCCCACAATCATTCTTAGTGACTTCAACATCCCTGTTAATACAAACACTCCTGCTACTTAGTCTAACCTCCTCATTTGGCCTAAAGCAATGAGTACATGCTTCTACTCCAGCAGACCCCCACACAAGGCCCCGGATGCTCTGATCAGCTCCCTTGCCCCATGACATCACACGACATGCTTAGGCATCGCCTCCGTCAAACCGCCTCCGCCAGACTGCCTCCGCCAGACTGCCTCCGCCAAACCGCTTCCGCCAGACTGCCTTCCTGCTCAAGGAAGGAGCGCATATGAAAACTATACCCTGCTCAGATGGATAACTATGGACCTTCTACTTGGCTCTCAGAACCAGCCATTGACCAAGCCCCAGAACAACATCCAAGGACCAAGCCCCAGAATACAACATGGCCAGGAGATTGGAACGGTCACCTAAAGTGGAAGGGAGGGGAATTACAGATCACCAGCATCATACAGCATCAACCATCAGTATGCCAGTGACAGGAAAAGGTTGCCCGAAATATTTTTGACTGTGATGCTTGGCTTGGAACTTGGCATGTGCAGTTCTGGTCTGGAGCTGGCCAAAACCATCCAAGTGCCTGCTACAGTGTGTTCAGATGGCGACAGTGCTGTTTGGACTGAGGAGACCACCAGACGATGAGAACAACTGTGACTGACTCAGGAGAGGTTGTGTCGGTGAGATGTCATCATCATCATCTGTTTTGCTGCACACTGCTGTCAGTGTAACTACAAGAGAGTCAATTTCATGTGTGTGTGTGTGTGTGTGTCTGCCCATTCTAATTTGCTGCCCTCCTGTGTCCTGTCCCTGAGCTACTTGATTATTACGGTAATATACAAGCAATGTCTTGATAAACAAGTAGCGTCATGTCACAACTGAGTATAAAAGAGAAGAGAGGCGCCTTTAAGAGCCGGTTCACACAGGGGCAGCACGACTTGCCGAGCGACTCGGCAAGGCAATCTGCACATGACTTCAGAGGCGACTTGCAAAATGACTTCTGTATTGATATCAATGCAAATCACCCTGAAACTTTACATTTTAGAGTTAGGACTGCAGTACATAGAGAGCCTTGACGGGGCCTGCAGCTTACACATGCATTTGCAAATGCGTGCAACTAAACCTCTGTTTTTAACGCATACTGTTAGACAGGGGAATTTGGTTGGTTGCTAATTGGTCGGTAAGTTTGAGCTTGGATATTCTATGTTGTTTTCGTATGTATACGCGCCTTTTCCAGTGCTCCTTACTGTATAAACCAGTCAAAGGTAGGGGCAGTGACATTTTATTTTTTGTATTCAAGTCACCCTGATGTCGTCCCAAAGTCGTACAGGAACCTTTTTCTAAGTCGGAGCGACTTGAGTCGTTCCTATTAGAACGATTCCATAGTACAAAACGGAGCGCGACTTAATTGGCGGCTAAGTCAGTTTAGGCCGATACGTATTCTTCTACCTATTTTTGGTAAAAAAAAATCACAATAAGCGTTTATCGATTGGTTTGCGCAAAATTTATAGCATTTACAAAATAGGGGATAGTTTTATTGCATTTTGATTTTTTTTTTTTTACTACTAATGGCAGCGATCAGCAATTTTTGTTCATGACTGTGACATTATGGCAGACACTTCGGACAATTTTGACACATTTTTGGGACCATTGTCATTTTCACAGCAAAAAATGCATTAAAAATGCATTGTTTACTGTGAAAATGACAATTGCAGTTTGGGAGTTAACCACAAGGGGGCGCTGAAGGGGTTAAGTGTGACCTCATCTGTGTTTCTAACTGTAGGGGGGTGTGGCTGTAGGTGTGACGTCATTGATTGTGGTTCCCTATATTAGGGAACACACGATCGATGATGGCACCACAGTGAAGAACGGGCGTTCTTCAGCTCCGGGGACCGATCGCGGGACTCCAGCGGCGATCGGGTCCGCGGCCGCGGTCACGGAGCTTCGGACCGGGTCGCGGGCGCGCGGGGCCATTTAAAGAGGACGTACCTGTACGTGCTTGTGCCCAGCCGTGCCATTCTGCCGACGTATATGTGCAGGAGGCGGTCCTTACGTGGTTATGAAGGTACAACATTTAGCAACATATTGCTACACCTCTGTTCTCTTTTATACTCTGTAGCTCCTGATGGATTTTGCTTCTAATCCCCTTGTGGATGGACATTTTATGGTTACACAACCTGGTCACATTGCTATAATGTTTTTATATGGACTTTAAACTGAAGGACCTATGAATAAATGGTTATGGAACGAATCATTTGCGTTTTCATTATCTCTTATGGGGAAATTTGCTTTGATATACAAGTGTTTGGATTACAAGCATGTTTCTGGAACGAATTATGCTCGCCATCCAAGGTTTTACTGTATATCAAAAATAAAATAAGAAATATGATGTATGCCTTAAAGCGGTGTTTCACCCTAAAAACAAATTTCTAGCATGCCATCAAGCATACTAGCGCGATCTACAGTACACCTTTCTTTTATTTTTTGGCACCGTACTTACAGTTTACTGCCGTAGGGAAGTTTCAGACTCCCCGTGGGGAATGGGCGTTCCTATGCACAGGGAAGATGATTGACGGCCGGCTATGGCGCGTCACGCTCCCCGAAGATAGCCGAAATAGGACTTGCCTCTTCACGGCGCTATACGGCGCCTGCGCACAGACATCGGAGCTGACTGCGCAGGCGCCGTGAAGAGGCAAGTCCTATTTCGGCTATCTTCGGGGAGCGTGACGCGCCATAGCCGGCCGTCATTCATCTTCCCTGTGCATAGGAACGCCCATTCCCCGCGGGGAGTCTGAAACTTCACTACGGCAGTAAACTGTAAGTACGGCGCCAAAAAATAAAAGAAAGGTGTACTGTAGATCGCGCTAGTATGCTTGATGGCATGCTAGAATTTTTTTTTTTTTTAGGGTGAACCCCCGCTTTAATATCTACCTTAAATTACATTGCTAATTGCATATTGTTCGAAATTTTCAATTAAAACTGAAATATTGTAACTTTTGGAAATGGCACTAAAAAGTTGGCGGTGTCAGCAAATTATGGGTGTCGTGTCAGTAAATTTTAATCTGGTAGGTTGGCAACACTGGTATCACGCCATCTTTGCTGCATACAGGCTGAATACGCAGTTAAAATTTCAGATTTTATCTGGGGGTTGTGGTAGAACAATAAATGTCAAAAATTGTTTTCCGATGCAGCTATTGAAAGCTTTTCTAAGAAAAAAAAAGACCAAAAGAACGTTAAGCTCACAAAAAGCAGTCTGCATGTGTTCTGGTTCTAGAACACTTTGCTGCTGGCCTCATGGTGAGTCATTTCATTCCGTCACCATCAAAGTCTCGTTTCCATGTCCAATTGTGCTACTATGTGTCATTGGCCATCAAAATATGACTGGCAGATGCTGAGTGTTCTCTAACTGTGTAAAAATAGCCGGTGAGCGAAACACAGATGTGCAAAAATCATTTTAACTCTTTGCAATCTCTGGAGAGTGTTTCTCTATTTATTTACATGTTCCCTAAAGACTTGGGAGGGTGTGGCCAAGTGTGGGTGCCTTTCTACGCGTTGCGTTTAGGGCATCCCATTTATTTTTTGTGTGAGAAATGTGGAAAAGAAGTCCTCAACACTTTTCCAAAAATGTGCCGCGTTACATGTTGCTGCAGCACAAAAAAAACATGTATTTGCAGATACAAAGGGGAGCAGTCAACAATTAATGACACTGCCCCGCATCTGTATATTTCATGGCTAGATGGACAGAAGTACAAATCTTTTTTTTTTAAACAGCTTCTTTTTCAGTGTATTTAGCAGTATGCCTGGAGTTTGGCTTTAATGAAAGCTGAAGAAGATTTTAAAAAAAAAAAACTGCTTTTGAAATTAAACTAACATTTTGGGGTTGCGGAGGTGGGTGTTTGTTAGAGGATAATTATACTAAAAGTACTAGTATTCTTAACCACTTAAGCCCCGGACCTTTAGGCAGCTTAATGCCCAGGCCAGGTTTTGCGATTCGGCACTGCGTCGCTTTAACAGACAATTGCGCGGTTGTGCGACGTGGCTACCAAACAAAATTGGCGTCCTTTTTCCCCACAAATAGAGCTTTCTTTTGGTGGTATTTGATCACCTCTGCGGTTTTTATTTTTTGCGCTATAAACAAAAATAGAGCGACAATTTTGAAAAAAATTCAATATATTTTACTTTTTGCTATAATAAATATCCCCCAAAAACATATATAAAAATGTTTTTTTTCCTCAGTTTAGGCCGATACGTATTCTTCTACCTATTTTTGGTAAAAAAAATCGCAATAGGCGTTTATCGATTGGTTTGCGCAAAATTTATAGCGTTTACAAAATAGGGGATAGTTTTATTGCATTTTTATTAATTTTTGTTTTTTTTACTACTAATGGCGGCGATCAGCGATTTTTTTCGTGACTGCGACATTATGGCGGACACTTCGGACAATTTTGACACATTTTTGGGACCATTGTCATTTTCACAGCAAAAAATGCATTTAAATTGCATTGTTTATTGTGAAAATGACAGTTGCAGTTTGGGAGTTAACCACAGGGGGCGCTGTAGGATTTAATGTTCACCTAGTGTGTGTTTACCACTGTAGGGGGGTGTGGCTGTAGGACTGATGTCATCGATCGTGTCTCCCTATAAAAGGGATCACTCGATCGATACGCCGCCACAGTGAAGCATGGGGCAGCTGTGTTTACATACGGCTCTCCCCGTTCTTCAGCTCCGGGGAGCGATCGTGACGGAGCGGCTATAAACAAATAGCCGCGCCGTCGTCCCGGATCGCTCCCCGCGGGAATCCGACCGCCGCATGTAGCCGGACCCCCCACCCGCTAGAAGGCAAGGACTTACATGTACGCCCATGTGCCTGTACGTGCCATTCTGTGGACGTACATTTACATGCTGCAGTCGGGAAGTGGTTAATAAGGCAAGATCGTTCTTTAACCACTTCCCGCCTGGCCTATAGCAGATTGACGGCCGGGAAGTGGTTCTGTTATCTGACTGGGCCTCATATGACATCCAGCAGGGGGCGCGCAGCGAGTGACCAATCATCGCATGAACCAGGAAGTGCCGGTAAACGCCACTCCTCGGTTCGCGCTGACAGGGAGAGCCGATCGGCGGCTCTCCCTGTGAAGGGGGGGGGGGTCTGTGCTGATAATCGGCACATTGATTATCAACACAGCCCCCTCAGATCTGCCAATCAGCTACCAATCAGTGCCCAGCAATATTAAAGCAATAATAGTCTGCCAGTGCCCACCACAGTGCCAATCAATGCCCATTACAGTGCCAATCAGTGCCCAGCAGTAACACCTGTCAGTTACTAATCAGTACCTCATCATCAGTGCTGCCCATCAGTGCCACCTGTCAGTGCCCATCACAGCTGCTTGCCAGTGCCTTCAGGAAAAACTTAAGACCCACCTTTTCTGAAGGATAAGGATGGAAATGGATACCAAGCACCTTGAGGTTTCGCATTTGTAGTGCTATACAAGTTATTCACTCACTTACTCACTCAGTGCCCATCAGTGCCGCCTATCAGTGCTGCATATCAGTGCCCATCAATTCTACAAATCAGTGCCTCCTCATTAGTACCCATCAGTGCCACCTTATCAGTGCCCATCAGTGCTGCATATCAGTGTCACCTATTGGTGCCTATCAGTGCTGCATATCAGTGCCACCTATCAGTGCTCATCAATTCTACAAATCAGTGCCTCCTCATTAGTACCCATCAGTGCCACCTTATCAGTGCCCATCAGTGCTGCCTCATCAGTTTCCGTCAGTGCCGCCTCATCAGTGCCCATCAGTGAAGGGGAAAAAAACATGTTATGACAGAAACTAAGAAAATATATATATTTTTGGTCTTTTTTAGTTTGTTTAGCAAAAAATTAAAACCCCAGAGGTGATGAAATACCACCAAAAGAAAGCTCTATTTGTGGGAAGAAAAGTAAAAAAAAAAATAGAGTTTGGGTACAGTGTTGCATGACCGTGCAATTGTCATTCATAGTGTGACAACTCTGAAAGCTGACAATTGTCCTGGGCAGGAAAGGGGCGAAAATGCCTGGTATTGAAGTGGTTCAAAAAAGAGGGTGACTTTCATCAGAGGGAATACAGACAGCAATAAAAACCTGACAGAGGATCTAACCCGTCTCCACCCAAAACTAAAAAAAAAATGCATTGTGACGAAACCGGCCAGCACCCAGCTTGGTTGCTTCCGCCAAGATATAGCTTCCTCCAGTCTGGACCCAGGAACCAGGTATTATAGCTGAAAATGGCACCCAATAAAATAATGTTTAAACATTGGTTCCCCTGAAATAAGGGCGAGTCTTCATTTATTGCTGACATTGTGACGGAACCGTCCAACACCCAGCTTAGGTGCTTTCATCAAGATATAGCTTCTTCCAGTCTGGACACAGGAGCCAGGTATTATAGAATATTGCACCCAAGAATCTAGACGACAGGAGCTCTGGAACTAGAACTTTATCGGAAACTCACAGAATTTGTATACCACACACAATATCAGGTAGGGCCAGATAACATTACCCCAACAATACAAACGGTTAAACAGGAATGTAATTACCATAGCTAAGGAACAGCCAACATGAACATAAACATTCTGGGCCAGATTCACAAAAGAGATACGCCGGAGTATCTACTGATACTCCGGCGTATTTTCAAATTTGCCGCGTCGTATCTTAATTTGTGATTCACAAACAAGATACGACGGCTTTTGGCTAAGATCCTACAGGCTTACGGCTTCGTACGCCTTCGGATCTTAGGCTGCAATACTTCGGCCGCCGCTGGGTGGAGTTCGCATCGTTTTCCAGCGTCTTCTGTGCAAATTAGCTTTTACGGCGATCCACGAAGCTACTCGCGTGCGTTACGTCGTCGCAAGTCGTTTTTTCCCGTCGCAAAGTTAAGGCTGCTTTTTCATGCCTTAACTTTACACCAGCCATGTTAAAGTATGGCCGTCGTTCCCGCGTCGAATTTTTAATTTTTTTTTTTCGGCGTAAGTACGTTACGCATGTCGCCATTCACAAACACGTTGGGGCGCCGTAATTTCGCGCAAAGCACGTCAAGAAATTTACTAATGGAGCATGCGCAGAACGTTCGGCGCGGGAGCGCGCCTAATTTAAATGGTACACGCCCCATTTGAATTAGGCGGGCTTGCGCCGGACGGCTTTACGTTACACCGCCACAAGTTTACAGGTAAGTGCTTTGTGAATCAGGCACTTACGCTGAAAACTTGCCGATAGCGATACGTTACGCCGCCGCGATTCTTTCTGAATCTGGCCCTATGATTGCTAATACACATCTAGCAACTAATATTAAAATCAGCAAAGTGAGGCGCTGCCCAATTCATCTAACCTGAAATAATGTGTGTGTATTAGTGCACCTGCTTAAATTAAAACAAGAAAATATATATAGTGCACCAACTGAGAATAAAACATAAAAACAAATCCTCCTTAGCATAAAAAGTTCATATATATAAACAACCAAACACTGTTCCTTTAGAAATGATGGTCTCAATATCTTCAGTATACTGTGCTCCACCAAATGTCCAAAAAATATGTATGCTTTCATCCGTGGTGCCGCCACCCTAATCCATGCGCCCGGCCACTAATCTACATGCAGGGTGAACAACAAACAATTAGGGGTGTTCGCGGCAAATTCGAAAAGCCGTGGAACACCCTGTTAAAGTCTATTGGAGAAATCTAAAGTGTTCATTTTAAAGGCTAATATGCAAGTTATTGTCCTAAAAAGTGTTTGGGGACCTGGGTCCTGTCCCAGGAAACATGTATCAATGCAAAAAAAAAGTTTTAAAAACGGCCGTTTTTTCAGGAGCAGTGAATTTAATAATGCTAAAAGTGAAACAATAAAAGTGTAATATTACTTTAAATTTCGTACCTAGGGGGGGTGTAAAGTCAGCATGTGAAAAAGCGCATGTTTCCCATACATAGAACTGTCCCTGCACAAAGTGTCATTTCTGAAAGAAAAAAAGGCATTTAAAACCGGCTTTGCGGCTCTAATGAATTGTCGACTCTGGCAATTCAGAGATGATTCATTCATAAAAAAATAAAAAAAAAGCGTGGGGGTCCCCCCAAATTCCATTAACAGGCCCTTCAGGTCTGATATGGATATTAAGGGGAACCCCGCCATCAATTTAAAAAAAAATTACGTGGGGTTCCCCCCAAATATCCATACCAGACCCTTCAGGTCTGGTGTGGATTTTAAGGGGAACTCCACCCCAAATGAAAAAAAAATGGCGTGGAGTTCCCCCAAAAATCCACACCAGACCCTTATCCGAGCACGTTAGCCTGGCCGGCCGCAGAAAAGAGGGGGGGGCAGAGTGCGGCCCCCCCCTCACCTGAACCGCACCAGGCCACATGCCCTCAACATGGGGAGGATGTTCCCATGTTGATGGGGACAAGGGCCTCATCCCCACAACCCTTGCCCGGTGGTTGTGGGGGTCTGCAGGCGGGGGGCTTATCAGAATCTGGAAGACCCCTTTAACAAAGGGGACCCCCAGATCCTGCCCCCCTTTGTGAATTGGTAATGGGGTACACTGGGAAAGCCTGGTCTTTCCCAGTGACGTACGAGGGTGCGTCAGAGGGGGCGGGGTCATGTGACGGGTGGCCGCTTCCCCTATGTAAGAAATGTCAAAGCTCCAGCGCGTCATTCCGCTGGGCTGTGTCCAGCGGAGAGAGGAGCTCGCCTGCTGCGCTCTGGACGGATGGATCTTCTCATCGCTGGACCGGACCGCTGATCACCCGTCGCTGGAGAGATCATCCGTTGCTGGATAGAAGACAACGTTGGAGCAGGGAGCCGCATCGACAGTGGATTACCACTGCTGGATTTTTATTTTTTTTTATTAATAAAGGAATTTTTTCTACGGTGTCTGTGTGTGTGTTTTTTTTTTTTTTTTTTTTTTTTTTTTATATTTAAAGTTTTTATTGAAGAATTTTCCAATACAATGTCATAAAAGAACAGTGGTATGTAAACAATTAAAACGCTCTAGCTATTCCAGACAGCTGTATAGAGTCCAGAGAGCAAGTCTCCCGTCTAACCATACCCAAAGAAACTCTCAGTTCAGCCCCCCTAAAATAAACACGCCGTGGAAGGAGATTTAAGCTTGTGACTGTTCCAAAGGCGCACTAGCCACTCCCGCTAAGCCATGTGGCGCCCCCGACCCCCCGCTCCCCGGACGCCCCTATTAGGGATCATGCTGCGTCCTGAGAGCCGGGGCCCCAGGCCCCACGCCGCCACCAACCTGCAGCCGCCAAAACGCCCTCTTGCTAAAGCTTGCCCGTTCCGGGTCAAACAGTATCGAATGGAGCTTCGAAAATAGCATTGTAAAGAACCAGTTTGCAGTCCAGACCACCAAGAGAGGTGTCAGAGAGGTAAGGGAGAGAGAAACGTGGTAGAGAGAGAGAGAGGAGAAGGATAGAGAGGCTCAATCAGACAGTGAGTGGAGTGGACTCGCTACCAGGCGGCATCCCAGGGGTGTGTGTGTTTTTTAAACTATTTACACTTCCTTTGTGAAATGGTAGAGGTACAGTGTACCCCATTACCAATTCACATAGGGGGGGGCAGGATCTGGGGGTCCCCTTTGTTAAAGGGTTCTTCCAGATTCTGATAAGCCCCCCGCCCACAGACCCCCACTACCACCGGGCAAGGGTTGTGGGGATGAGGCCCTTGTCCCCATCAACATGGGGACATCCTCCCCATGTTGAGGGCATGTGGCCTGGTGCGGTTCAGGAGAGGGGGGGGCCGCACTCTGTCCCCCCTCTTTTCTGCGGCCGGCCAGGTTAACGTGCTCGGATAAGGGTCTGGTGTGGATTTTTGGGGGAACTCCACGCCATTTTTTTTAATTTGGGGTGGAGTTCCCCTTAAAATCCACACCAGACCTGAAGGGTCTGGTATGGATATTTGGGGGGAACCCCACGTCATTTTTTTTTAAATTGACGGTGGGGTTCCCCTTAATATCCATATCAGACCTGAAGGGCCTGTTAATGGAATTTGGGGGGACCCCCACGCTTTTTTTTTTTTTTCTATGAATGAATCATCTCTAAATTGCCAGAGCCGACAATTCATTAGAGCCCCAAAGCCGGTTTTAAATGCCTTTTTTTCTTTCAGAAATTACACTTTGTGCAGGGACAGTTCTATGTACGGAAAACATGCGCCTTTTCACATGCTGACTTTACACCCCCCCCTAGGTACGAAATTTAAAGTAATATTACACTTTTATTGTTTCACTTTTAGCATTATTAAATTCACTGCTCCTGAAAAAACGGCCGTTTTTAAAACTTTTTTTTGCATTGATACATGTTTCCTGGGACAGGACCCAGGTCCCCAAACACTTTTTAGGACAATAACTTGCATATTAGCCTTAAAAATTAACACTTTAGATTTCTCCCATAGACTTTAACAGGGTGTTCCGTGGCTTTTCGAATTTGCAGCGAACACCCCTAATTGTTCGTTGTTCGCCAAACAGGCGAACAGGCAATGTTCGAGTCGAACATGAGTTCGACTCGAACTCGAAGCTCATCCCTAATCTTCACCGTCTTTATTGAATACACCCATTGAACATTCACAGTGCTGGAGGAAAAGGTAAGTGAACCCTTGGCGTTAGAAGCTGGTCAAACCTCCTTTGGCAGGAAAGACTTCAAGAAAACACGTTTGGAAGCTCTGGATTAGACCTGCACAACATTTGGAATTTTTGATCATTCCTCCTCCAAAACTGCTTCAGCTCAGACACATTTGTAGGATGTCTGGTGTGACTGGTTCTCTTGAGGTCATTCCACAGCATTTCTATGGGGTTAAGGTCTGGGCTCTGACTGAGCCACTCCAAAGGGCATCACGCAACTTCTACTAAACTTCAGCTGGAGGATAGCCACTGTAAAATGATCCTGTAGGATATTTTGGCAAACTCAGGAATTTATTTTCCCTTGATGATGGCAAGTGGTCCAGGTCCTGAGGCAGTGAACCAAGACCAAATCATGATGTTCCCTCCACTATACTTCACATTTTGGATGATTTTTTTGTTTTATGTTGGTAAGCTGTGCCAGTTGTGTGCCATTCATTGTGCTGAGCATTCTTCCCAAACAATTCAAGTTTTGTTTCATCAGTTCACAGGGCATTTTCCCAGCACTGTGGCGGTTTGCCAAGGTGCTCCTTGGCAAACTTCAGATGAGCTGCAATGTTTTAGTAGCTTACTCTGTGGTGTTCTGCCTGTTTAAAGAGCAAGTAAACCTTCTACAAAAAAAAACACCCTGCAAGACAAACGCATAATGAGCTAGTATTCATAGCATACTAGCTCATTATGAATTACTTAGCTGAGATCGAAGCCCCAGCAGCAGTCCTCGTTCCCCTCCTCCGTCGCCGCCATCTCTCCCGGAGTGACTTCCGGGTATTACGGCTTTGGCGCTGTGACTGGCCGGAGCCGCGATGATGTCACTCCCACGCATGCGCATGGGAGCCCCAAGTCACGGCACGACCGCCTTCAGAATTGGCACACTCAGTGCACCTGCGTCGGTGCCGATCTTTTTTGCAAATATCTCCTAAACCGTTTAGGTTTAGGAGGTATTTCTTGCACCTACAGGTAAGCCTTAATCTAGGCTTACCTGTAGGTAAAAGTGGTCTGTAAGGGTTTACAACCACTTTAAAGACTTACATATGATAGACTCAGGAACAGCAATGTTTTCCAGTTCCAGTGACTTTCATGGGTTCTTCTTTACCTTATTGAGGATTCTGCGTTATGCCTTGGGAGTCATCTTGGCACAGCGCCCACTTCTAAGAGGAGTAGCCACAGTACTAAACTGTCTCCATTTATAGACAAATTGTCTAACGGTTGACTGCTGGATACCTAAACACTCTGAAATTGCTTAGTATCTTTTTCCAGCCCTATGCAGATCAACTTTTGATTGATTGATTGATTGATTGATTGATTTTTTGGCCACAAGCCAAACTATTGCTAAAGCCTGGAGACAATCATCCCTGAACTTTAGGGAAGTAATGCAGAGAATTATGGGAGCCATGGTTCATGGAAAATTAACCTCCATTTTGAAAATATGGACTCTATGGTTGCATTATACACCCAAACTCGAAATTGATAATTCTTTGCCCTCCCTCTTATTTCTCCCTATTGGTCCACTTTGTATATCCTGCTCAACAAGATTTAGACCCAGTGAGCTTTATATCCCCACCTCCTGCTTTTAATCTTTTTTTTTTTAAATAAATAAATAAATAAATATATATATATACAGTACAGACCAAAAGTTTGGAAACACCTTCTCATTCAAAGAGTTTTCTTTATTTTCATGACTATGAAAATTGTAGATTCACACTGAAGGCATCAAAACTATGAATGAACACATGTGGAATTATACATAACAAAAAAGTGTGAAACAACTGAAAATATATTTCATATTCTAGGTTCTTCAAAGTAGCCACCTTTTGCTTTGATTACTGCTTGGCACACTCTTGGCATTCTCTTGATGAGCTTCAAGAGGTAGTCACCTGGCGCAGCACCCCATCACTCTCCTTCTTGGTCAAATAGCCCTTACACAGCCTAGAGGTGTGTTTGGGGTCATTGTCCCGTTGAAAAATAAATGATGGTCCAACTAAACGCAAACCGGATGGAATAGCAAGATGCTGTGGTAGCCATGCTGGTTCAGTATGCCTTCAATTTTGAATAAACCCCCAACAGTGTCACCAGCAAAGCACCCCCACACCATCACACCTCCTCCTCCATGCTTCACGGTGGGAACCAGGCATGTAGAGTCCATCCGTTCACCTTTTCTGCGTCGCACAAAGACACGGGGGTTGAAACCAAAGATCTCAAGTTTGGACTCATCAGACCAAAGCACAGATTTCCACTGGTCTAATGTCCATCCCTTGTGTTCTTTACCCAAACAAGTCTCTTCTGCTTGTTGCCTTTCTTTAGCAGTGGTTTCCTAGCAGATATTCTACCATGAAGGCCTGATTCACACAGTCTCCTCTTACCAGTTCTAGAGATGTGTCTGCTGCAAAACGTGGCTACTTTAAAGAACCTAGAATATGAAATATATTTTCAGTTGTTTCACACTTTTTTTTATGTATAATTCCACATGTGTTCATTCATAGTTTTGATGCCTTCAGTGTGAATCTACAATTTTCATAGTCATGAAAATAAAGAAAACTCTTTGAATGAGAAGGTGTGTCCAAACTTTTGGTCTGTACTGTGTATATATATAAATATATATATATATAGAGAGAGATATATATATATATATATCTATATATATATATATATATAGATATATATATCTATATATATATATATATATATATATATATATATATATATATATATATATATATATATATATATATATTTATATATATATATATGTGTGTGTAGCACTACCCCCGAAGGAGCTGCTGGTTTGTTTTGGGTGGCATGTTACCTCTATTCCTCTAGGGTACTTGATGAGAGCTGAAAAAGACTTCAATGTCCACTTGTTGCGCTCCTTTTTCTTTGCTTTATTTACCAAATGTGGTAAAAGGATAAAAGTTGCAGTTGAAGAGGTGGAGGGGTAATAGGTAGTAGGTTCAGGTGTATAACTTTTCAGAAGAACTCCTGCTTCCAGCCATGCAGTCTTCATCGCCACTCTAGCCAGTGCGGGTATTGTGCACCTGGATAGGCTTTTCTCACTAACCTAGCAGCCAGGATGTCACACGGAACTTGGTAAAGTCTCTGCCACAGACCTTCCCAAAGGTGGAGATATATTAGGTCCAAAATCCTCTCAGCATAGCATTAAGCATCCGGATCTCTTCTTGAAATAGATTCTTGTGAACTCAAAACTGACAGGCGACCTTCACTCGGTCTCTTAGTATTAGTGTGTCCTTCAATGAAGTTCAAGGCCTCTCCTGAGAGTACCAGCCTTCCTGCCATGTGCTCTCCAGAATAGGTGCTTCATTAAGTGGCTTCCTCCCTCTAGGATGGACAGCACAGGACTAAGGATGAGCTCTGGCGTGTTCGCATAGAACACGTGCAGAGCCCGCCAGGAAGTCGGCACCCGCGCTGCGCTAATCACAGCCAGGCAGACATTGTCCGATGCTCGGCTGCAGAGATCGGGAAATGTCTGCCTGGCTGTGATTAGCGCAGCGCGGGTGTCGAATTCCTGGCGGGCTCTGCACGTGTTCAATGCGAACACGCCAGAGCTCATCCTTACACAGGACCACTCTGTAAACGTAGACCCAGCCTAACTACCGGGCCTACTTGGTAGATCACAACTCCGGACCAACGTGGTCCCGGAGCCAGGAACACTTGAACACGCACCCCCGGCCATGAAGGCCACTCACGGGGGTGGTGGGACGACTGCCCAGGAACGGACGACGACCAAGAACTAATTATGTCTGTCCCTTAAGTACTCTCCCCCAGCATGCACAGCGAGGTGACCAACTCCCACTGATTGGCTGCCGAGGAAGAATATCCAATACACCTTGACTCGACTGCTGCCACCCTCGGCCTGGGGTGGTACCAACACCCCAGACAACAATAGTGGTCACTCACAGTACAGCCACGGCTGGAACAGAAGCCCAAATTTGGCAAAACAATACAGTCAGAGGTAGTTAAATCTCTGACTACCCTCTAAATTTAAGGCAGCGCCAGCTATAAAAGTAGCTGGCCGATACATACCGTATTAATCGGCGTATACCGCGCACTTTTTCCCCTGCAAATCAGGGCAAAATCGTTGGTGCGCGGTATACGCCGATACCCGCTTTCCCACGCCGAGTTTTGAATACTGCGCCGACATATACCGAGCGCAGTACACTCGGGTATAGTCGGCCAGTCTCGGCTCCTTCCACGCTCACGTCCTGGACGTACAGGACGTGAGCGCGAGTGTTGCCGAGCCTACCCGACAATACATGAGTGTACTGCGCTCTGTATATGTTGGCGCAGTATTCAAACTTGGCGCGGGAAACGAGCGGGGAGGACGCCGCAGAAGGACGCCGGACCCGACGAAGAGGACACCCGAAGCCCGCAGACGGACCCTGGACCCGACGAAGAGGACAGCCGAAGCCCGCAGACGGACCCCGGACCCGACGAAGAGGACACCCGAAGCCGCAAAAGGACGCCGGACCCGACGAAGAGGACACCCGAAGCCGCAGACGGACGCCGGACCCGACGAGGCCGCCGATGGACGCCGCGCAAGACACCAAAACTGTAAGTACAAAAAAAACGTTTTTTCCACAGGATTCGGGGCCACTTTAGGGGTGCGCGGTATACGCGGGAGCGCGTTATACCGCGATAAATACGGTATATAAATAAATATAAACAATAAAATAATGATTTATTTATTTATTTATTTATTCTTTTACTTATACTCAACAAAAGTTTCTAAACTATAAATTATTCATCTTCTTCGCTCATATAACATTTATTTTTTATACTCTAATTTCAATGATTATATATTGACGAGGCCGCCGATGGACGCCGCGCAAGACACCAAAACTGTAAGTACAAAAAAAACGTTTTTTCCACAGGATTCGGGGCCACTTTAGGGGTGCGCGGTATACGCGGGAGCGCGTTATACCGCGATAAATACGGTATATAAATAAATATAAACAATAAAATAATGATTTATTTATTTATTTATTTATTCTTTTACTTATACTCAACAAAAGTTTCTAAACTATAAATTATTCATCTTCTTCGCTCATATAACATTTATTTTTTATACTCTAATTTCAATGATTATATATTGTAATGCTTACACAATATATTTTTTAGAGTTTCATTGTTATCTTCTTTGTATTTGGCTTACATGTAACCTTGAAACCTCAATAAAAAATATTGTACCACAACTACTCTTGATGTCTTCAGAGAGCTCCTTTTTTTTGAGGCATGGTTCACATCAGCTGATGCTTCTTTTAAATAGCAATCTTAAAATGCATGAGTGTCTTTTATCAAACAAAGGAGCTACAAACCAACACCTTCAAACTCATTTCATTAATTGGACTCCAGGGGATAGATTCAGATATGTCAGCGGATCTTTAGATCCGCGTAACCTATCTGATTTACGTTACGCCGCCGCAAGTTTTTCAGAAAGCACTTGCCTGTAAAGTTGCGGAGTTGTATCGTAAATCCCCCGGCGGAATTCAAATTTGCCGGGTAGGGGGCGTTTAAAATTTAAATCAGGCGCATCCCCGCGCCGAACGAGCTGCGCATGCACCGTCCGTAAACTTTCCCAGCGTGCATTGCTCCAAATGATGTCGCAAGGACGTCATTGGTTTCAACGTAAGCGTAACTTAAGTCCAGCTCTTTTCTGAATCGACTTACGCAAACGACGTAAAATTTCAAAACTCGGCGCGGGAACAATGGCCATACTTAACATAGGATACCCCTCACATAGCAGGGGTAACTATACGCCGGAAAAAGCCGAACACAAACAACGTAAAAAAATGCGCCGGGCGGTCGTTCGTTTCTGAATCGGCGTAAATCCTCATTTGCATATTCATCGCGTAAAAAAACGAAACGACACCTAGCGGCCGGCCTGGAATTGCAGCCTAAGATCCGAAGGTGTAAGTCACTTACACCTGTCGGATCTTAGGGATATCTATGCGAAACCTGATTCTATGAATCAGGCGCATAGATACGACCGACGGAACTCAGAGATACGACGGCTTTTTAGGAGATACGCCGTCGTATCTCTTTCTGAATCTGCCCCCAGGTGTACAAACTACCGACTCCAGTTAACTTTCGTTGAAGTAATTAGTTTATGGGTTAACTTACTTTTTCCTCCAGCGCTGTGAATGTTTAATGGGTGTGTTCAATAAAGACACAAGAGATTAGATTTGTTCGTGTGTTATCAACTTTAAACACATTGTAAAATATAAAAATAAATAAATCCTGCGCTATGGTAAGTTTTAATTAAACGCTGCCCCCACCCCAATTATATCAAAAAGATATAATTCAGTTTAATAGAAAACGCATATATCGGTGTGACGCTATAATACACCTCCCTCTATAGTGATCACTTTTGTCTCAAAATGTCTTCTGCAAAAATTTCAAGACCGATCTAGTACTAGTATGAATATTAATGTGCAAATATACAAAACCTGGTGCTACAATGCACCCCCCCCCCCTAATACTATCACTACCACACAATGCAACACATATTGTGCAATTACAAAGAGTCCTTCTTGACACTTAATTCAGATAAAGTGCATAACAAAAAATTCATATAATTATATATGTAGCGCCTATGTACTTTATGGTACTGGTGCTAATTAAATTTAAGGGTAGATCAGAGTGTAGTTAAACTCTGATCCAGATTGTTAGTAGCTAAATGGGGTCTCTGTCTCAGCTTGTCTGTGCTGTGAGCTCATTCTGCTGTACTGGGGTGTTCTTCCACCCCCGGTGCTGCAGATGGCAGCAGTGGAGTCAAGGTTTGGGTGCTCTTTCCTAGCAGCCAATCACAAGGGTTTGTCCTCGCTGGGCATGCTGGGAGGGGTATTTATGGGGCAGACGCCATTAGTTCTGGGTCTTTTTTTCATCCAGTGTGGCACCCACCTTTAGGGTGGCCACACCACGGCGCCCAGCGTTATGGCCTACCTGGCTGGGGCGTGCGTGCCACACGGTGTTCCTGGTTCCAGGGCCATGCTGAACCAGAGCATCTGAACAGCGACGAGGACCCAGTGAGTGACTGGGTTCCCAATCTGAAGATCCCAAGCTGTACTGCTGTTCGGTGGGGAGTCAGTCTGAGGAGCGCCATTGAGAGGCTGGTGGTCCAAAAGGGCCTGGACGAGACCACCGGGGATCAAGGTAGCCGCACACTGAGGGATTGATCACCTGTCAGTCGGTACCTGGGTGCGACAAGTTGAAGGAGATCCAGACGTAACTCAATTAAGGAGGCATATCTCCAAGAATTCAACCCAGAGGGGACCTGTGGCAGAGGTATCTTCTGAGGCTCATTGAGAGGGTCTGTGGCAGAGACTTTCTCCCAAGTTCAAGTTCACCAAGGAGGGTCTGTGGCAGAGACTTATTCCTACAATTGTCCGAGTGATACTCCGGCTGCCAGGTCAGTGAGAGAGGCCTGTCCGGGGACACTAAACCCACTCCGAAAGGAGTGGCGCAGAGAAGTGTTATTACTAGACATGTGCAATTCGTTCTGTTTCTAATTCGTTTTTTTACGAAAATTCGGAAATTCGTGAATTACGAATTTTCATATTTACGAATTTTTTATTTACGAATTTTCGGACTTCCGAAAATTTTGAATTTACGAATTTACGAATTTTCGTATTTCCGAAAATTTTGAATTTACGAATTTACGAATTTTCGTATTTCCGAAAATTCGAATTTACGAATTTACGAATTTTCGTATTTCCGTTTTTTTTACGAATTTCGGAAATTCGTATTTTCGGAAATTCTGAATTTTAGAATTTTCGAAATTCTGAATTTTCGAATTTTCGAATTTTTCAATTTTCGAATTTTCGAATTTTCGAATTTTCGAATTTTTGAATTTTTGAATTTTCGAATTTTTCAATTTTCGAATTTTCGAATTTTTCAATTTTCGAATTTTCGAATTTTTCAATTTTGGAATTTTTCAATTTTTCAATTTTCGAATTTTCGAATTTTCGAATTTTCGAATTTTTGAATTTTCGAATTTTTGAATTTTCGAATTTTTCAATTTTCGAATTTTCGAATTTTCGAATTTTTCAATTTTCGAATTTTCGAATCTTCGAATTTTCGAATTTTTGAATTTTCGAATTTTTCAATTTTCGAATTTTCGAATTTTTCAATTTTCGAATTTTTCAATTTTCAATTTTCGAATTTTTCAATTTTCGAATTTTTCAATTTTTCAATTTTCGAATTTTCGAATTTTTCAATTTTCGAATTTTCGAATTTTTCCAATTTCGAATTTTTCAATTTTCGAATTTTTCAATTTTCGAATTTTTCAAATTTCGAATTTTCGTATTTCCGAATTTCGAAAATTCGAAATTTCGGAAATTGAAAAATGTTTCAAATTTCGAATTTTTCAATTTCCGAATTTCGAATTTTCGAATTTTCGTATTTCCGAAAAATTCGAAAATTGAAAAATGCTAAAAACTTCAATTTTTTCAATTTTCGAACTTCGATTTTTTCAATTTATTTTTTTTTCATTTTCGAAATTTCGAATTTTCGAGATTCGTAAATACGAAAATTCGAAATTTGAAAAATTCGAAATTTGAAAATTGAAAAAATCGAAGTTCGAAATTTCGAAAATTGAAAAATTTGAAAATCGAAAAATTCGAATTTTAGATTTTTTCAAATTTCCAATTTCTCCATTTTCGAATTTTTCAGAAATTTCGAATTTCGAATTTTTCAATTTTCGAAATTTTGAATTTTCGTATTTCCGAATTTTCGTATTTCCGAATATTTTCGTATTTCCGAATTTTCGTATTTCGAAATTTCGAAAATTGAAAAAGTTGAAATTGAAAAATTTGAAATTCAAAAATTCGAAATTTCGAAGAATTCGAAATTTCGAAGAATTCGAAATTTCGAAAAATTCGAAATTCGAAATTTCGAAAATTGACAAATTCGAAATTCGAAATTTCGAAAACTGAAAAATTCGAAAATTCGAAAATTCGAAATACGAAATTATGACATTTCGAAATTTCGAAAATACAAAATTTCGAAATTTCTCCATTTTCGAATTTTAACAATCACTTTTCCAATTTCGAATTTTTCAGGAATTTCGAAATTTGGAATTTTTCATATTTCGAAAATTCGAAATTTTTCGAAATGTCAAAAATTGAAAAATTCGAAAATCGAAATTTGAAAAATTCGAAATTCGAAATTTCGAAAATTGAAAAATTCGAAAATTGAAAAATTCGAAATTCAAAAATTGAAAAATTCGAAAACTGAAAAGTTAGAAAATTAGAAAATTCGAAAACTGAAAAATTCGAAATACGAAATTTGAAAATGGAAAAATTCGAAATTTGAAAATGGAAAAATTCGAAATTTTAAAATGGAAAAATTCGAAATTCGAAATTTCGAAAATTGAAAAATTCGAAATGTCAAAAATCGAAATTTCGAAAATTGAAAAATTCGAAAATCGAAATTTCGAAAATTGAAAAATTCGAAATTTCGAAAATTGGAAAATTCGAAATTCAAAAATTGAAAAATTCGAAAACGAAAAATACGAAAATACGAAATTTCGAAAATAAAAAATTTCGAAGTTACGAAAATTGAAAAAATTTCCGAAAATTCTTTTTTTTTTTCGTTTTTTTCGTTTCATTCGTTTTTTTCGTTTTTTTGCTTTTTCGGAAATCCGAAAATTTCCCGAATTTACGAAAAAAGCAAAAAAACGAAAAAAAAAAAAAAAATTTCAAAATTTACGAATTTACGAAAAAAAAAAAAAAATGAAACAAAAACGGAAAAAAATAATTTTTCGAATTTCCCGAATTTACGAATTTACGAAAAAATAAAAAAAACGAAAATAACATAAACGAAAAAAACGAATTTTTTGGCAGTGCACATGTCTAGTTATTACGTTTGTGAGCAGGACTGTTTCCTATCATCACGCCTGAATCTGCTATTCTCCTATCTTCTTCAGCTTTACTTTCCTCACCACAAGTTTACTGTTTTTACCCGGCTGGGTAATAAAGAGCACAGCAAAGAGCACCTGTCTGGACATTCCTTTACTTCTACTACATGCAATACGCATCATTCACCCCTAGGAATTTCGGAGGAGCCATGAGGTAACACGCCACCCAAAAAATGGGGTCTATATTAATTGGGGGGTCTGTACTGAGGGAGGGGATCTATAATGCGGGAGGGGGTCTGTAGTTAGTTGAGGGGGGTCTGTACTGAGAGGGGACTATAGTTGGTGGGGGGTGACACCCTTTTTTTTCGCACCAGGTGACACCAACCCTAATGACGCCACTGCCTAAAGCAACATTTTGTAAATGTGTTTAGGTTCATCAAAAACCTGGGTGTTCATTCATTCCACTGGCCAGGCCATTTGAATAATTAACGCCTAAGCACTAAGGGCCAGATTCACAGTCGAGATACGACGGAGTATCTCAGATAATCCGTCGTATCTCTCAGGCCTCGTACTCACGACCAAACATGTCTGCTGAAACTGGTCCGCGGACCAGTTTCAGTGGACATGTTCGTTCGTGTGTAGGCAGTAACGTACAGAATTCCAGCAAACAATCGTCGGCCAGACCGTTTTCCAACGAACAACTGTTTCCTGGTCTTGCTTTAAAACAGTCTGCTGGAATCGTGTCCGTCAGACATGTTCGCTCGTCTGTACACAAAAGCAGCGTACAAAAACCCCGCGCATGCTCAGTCCAAATGAGGAGACGGGAGCGCTCGTTCAGGTAAAACTCGCGTTTCTTTGGGATATGGCACATTCGTCATTAGAAACCTTTTATTCTAGCAAGAGAACAATGTCTTAAAAAGGCGCACTAAACCACATTTTAAAGCCTCGTTTTCTTAATTCTTCTCTTGCTAGAATAACCCCGTTCTCTTGCTGATGCAATTTCATTAGAGTTGTCCCATACTGAAATGTCACATTTCTTGCTTGTGATGTAATCCTTTAATAATGTTTTCTATGCCAGACGTGTGTTTTGGTTGGTGGTCCTCCATAATTTAGAGTAGTCATTTTTGTAAAGGAATGTGCATTTTTTTATTTTTTTTTTTTGTTTCTAGTTATGTCACCAGTTAAACTATTTTTTTTTTACATGTTTTTTTCATTTATTTTTTTTTTTTTGGTGTTTCATTAGAGAATATTAAACCATGTTGGCACACCAAATGTCCCCCCCCCCCAAGGAGTGTGTCCTTTGTAAATGACCCATTGTATATTTATTAAAGGTTTGCTGCCTAATAATCCCCACAGTATATCAAACAATAGACATGTTTTCAAATGAAAGCAAAAAGCCTTTTATTCAGGCAAATGTCATCACAAAAAATAAAAAGAACGGCAGCACTAGAATAGATAGCAAACTATATGCAAACTTGCATTTCCAACATGGTGAAGGATAAACTTCCAAGCCTCAGGAGCCAAACACAAAAATATGAAGCAGCAGCACACAAACAAAGGAACCCAAACTGTGGTAGTACAAACAAGATGTCCTTTATGTGGAAGGAAATGGAAGGCAGAAAATCAACGTTTCCTCCTCTTTCCAGCCTTCCCTCCAGGCAGCCTTCCAGCGGATCGAACACGGGGTCTTGCAGGTGGGGTTGATGTGGCAGCAGGAGGATGGTGTTCCGCAAGCCGGGCCGGGTCACATAGCCCAGTGTCTGGGGTCAGCAGGCCCCTCTGCATCCACCAAAGGACCTGGTTCATCAGGGCCTTTGCCAGTCTTCTCTGGTCCTCCTCCCCTTCATTTAAATCATGGGCCAATGAGGCACTGAAGGCCTCTGTGGGGTTGAGGGGGGCCCTCATGATGGCGCTTGCCTCCTGGATCATGCGGAGGCTTGCCTCCTCCACAGGCCTCAACTGCCTCCTTCGGCCTGATGGCCTCACCTGGGGGGGAGAAGACTGGCTGGTGGTGGTTGTCCTGGGCGGGGGGACCTGCTGCAGGCCACTGGGCCCAGCCTCCTCCTGGCTGCCACTGACCCCGGCCTCCTCCTGGCTGCCACTGACCCCGGCCTCCTCCTGGCTGCCACTGACCCCGGCCTCCTCCTGGCTGACAGACACCTGAGGATCTGCCACCTCCTGGCTGATCTCTTCTTCCTGTGTGGAAAAAAAAGCAATTTTTTTACAATTTCGCTAAATAAAACCACACTCATTTTCATGTTTTTCGTTTAGTATTTTCTGTTCATTATTACTTGAATACACTCTACTTCTGACCCCTGCAGTTGTCATCCCTGACACCTATTTGTCTGAACACCTTTTTTTTTGCTTTTTCCCAGCTTGGTTTTTTTTTTACAATATCTAATCATTAATCCACCAAGAATTCTTTACGCCATAAATATAGAGGAAACTACTATACCTCCTCATCGAAGGGTGGCAGATCTGCATCTCTGTCAGCCAGGCCCTCTTCCTCCGACTCTGCAGGGCTGTGGTCATCTGGGGAAGGTCCGCTGGAAGGTAGCATGGAGGAAAGGTTGGAAGAAAGACTGGACATCGTTTTCCTGCCTTCCATTTCGTCCCGCAAAAAAGCCATCTGTTTATAATACCACAGTTTGGGTTCCTTTGCTTGTCTTGCTGCTGCTCCCGATTTTTTGATTTTATTAGCTTTGTATGCTCTCCTGTATGTGCTTCTGAGGTTGGCAAGTTTATCCTTCACCATGTTGGCAGTGCATCCTGGCACCCAAGTTTGCATATAATTTGCTAGCTCTTCTAGTGCTGCCGCTCGTACCTCTTTATTGCAATATAAAGAGTGTTTTGAATTCCACAGGATGGGCGTGTCCTGGTATTTTTGAAGTAAGGCCTCTATAGATTCCTTGCTTTGTAGGAGGTCCATTGTAATTTTTCCTAAATTAGATTTCTTTTTGAGTCTAGATTCCAAAAACATAAACCACAGAAAAATAAATATTCCAAAGGATCAGCGTTGACCTTGATCTAATATGTGTCTTCAAATTTATTACCTATATCTAATTACAAACACAGTCTCTCTTGTTTCAACAATGATTGGCAGCTCGGCCGCATTGCTTGTACCAAACATTGATTTGCTAGATGCAGAGCCATTGTTCACATTGCAGTAAATATTTTAAATATATAAAATTAAACAATGCTTACAAATGACAGTTTTCATCTAGGCACTCTTTCATGTGTAAATCTCATGCCCCTGACAATGGATGACATAAAAGACACTTCCTAATGACCTCTGTACAACCAACACTTGAACAATACTTTGCCTGATCTGAATACACCATTCAAAAACTTGTCAATGAGGTACAGCATTGTTCACATCTCTATTTTGTGAGGTGTCCAAAAGCATTTGGATACCAAAATAACATTGTGGTACCCCATAGACAGAATAGTTTAAAAAGGGTGCAACCAACAGCCCAAACCCCCATCCCATGTGTCTACATTTTCAAGGCCTCTGCTGATCACATTTTTAATTTCCTTACCTTCCTGTCTCTCGCTCCTCGTTTCTCACGCTCGCCTAATTACCGCGTAAGATGCGTAATCACGGCGTAAACCTTTTAAACACTCCGCGTATTTATGAAACCCCGCCCTCGTCACCTTTGCGAGGCCCCTAATCAATGAGTTTAGGAAATATGGCGTTAACTGTGTATGTTCTGGATGCGCTCGAAGATTCTCCGCGTAACGGACGTAAACACGTTGTTTGCATTCTCTACACTCCGCGTATGTATTAAACGCCGCCCTCTTCTCCGCCCATGGCGTAAGAATTCATCTTTTCCACGCCCATAATCTCTGTGGTAAAGGAAAGATGGCGATGTCACACGAGCGGGCACGATGCTCTCATGCCACAAGTGAAGGGACAGAGGCAGGGACGTCCCGATCAAGGAAAAGAAGATATAAAGCCACTAATATGCGGTTCCAGGAAATGGTGGAGTTAGTTTACATCATGCGAAAGAAGGACTATGATGGTGAATTAGGGCCATACAAGACCCCTAACCGCCGAAAGGCACATATTATGGACAAGGTGGCGAGGAGAATGCAGAGGATGTTTGGGATCACCAGGTCCAAGGAACAGCTGAGGAAACGATGGTCAGACTTAAAATTGAGGGAGCCACATCAGATGAAGAAAATACTTAAAATTCTGCGTAAAAGTAAGTAAATATATATTGGGGTTGGGGGGGGGGGGGGTGATTGTCTGCAATAATGTGTTGCCATGTATATTTCACCATCTGCCTCCTTGGCCTGCTTGTAATTTTAAAGACATGTTGTCATTTATTTTTTAGGACATAAATAACTACATATTTACAAACAGTGTTCTTAGTAAACAACGTAACATCACATAGTTTATCATAAAGGCTCGGTTAGTCCAGGAACAACACACCTGGACATGGCTCACTGGCCAAAAACTTTGTTTGTAAACATTGTGTAAAAGCTAGTTCTAGAAAAAAAAGTATGAGAATGGGAAAGGCAAACAGGATTCATTCTAAAAACAGTGGTAATAAAGCAGATGTTTTCACATCTGAAATGCAGAGCACCTGTGTCTCCCCAAATCAAAAATGGGTTTTGGTAGGGTCTCCCAGAAATACAGTTTAGGGGGGACATCCATGTGTGTCACTTTGCTAAAAAGGGGCAGGATCAGAGCTTGCCATATAGAAGTAATTGCAAAATGTAGGTTTGGTGAAAGATAAAAGTAACTAAATGAAAGCATCTTCTAAGCAATGTGTGCGATTTATGCTCTCCAATATCTGTGTGCTGATGAGTCTACATTTTTTTTGGTTTATTTCAGGGGAAAGAAGTCGCCAGCATTTGGAGGAGGCAGAGAGGGCCAGACAAGGCCAAAATCTGCCATCTCAACATGTGGAGGAGGAGGAGGATGTGGAAGGAGAAGAGGATGTGGAAGGAGAAGAGGATGTGGAAGGAGAGGAGGATGTGGAAGGAGAGGAGGATGTGGAAGGAGAGGAGGAAGGAAGAAAGGAGGAAGGAAGAGAGGAGGAAGAAGTAATTTTGGACTTAGAAGTCATAGCAGATGAAGGGCAAGTGGCGGAAGAACAATTTGGCGAATTGAAAGAAGGTGGATTGATGGATGAAGGAGGAGTCCAAGATGATGGGGAAGTGGTGGAAGAAGGAGGAGTGATTGAAGATGATGGGGAGGTGGTGGAAGAAGGAGGAGTGATAGAAGATGTCGAAGAGGTGGAAAGGAGAAGCCCATCAGGTCAGTGTCACCCTAGCTTGATTCAAAAAAACATATGTAGATAGGCCTCATCGAAAAATTAAGTTGTAAATGCCTTTTTTTTTGTTGGTTTTAGGGGAGGAGGATGGTGTGCCAATATTTTCACGTGCAAGTGCTGCTATAATTATTCAGCAGGTAATGGAGTGCAGCACTGAAATGCACAATATGCGTGAAAGGATGTTTCTCATGGAACAGAATGTAACAAATGTGCTTTTGGAATGCAGCACGGAAATGGACAATATGCGGCAAAGAATGATGGTGATCGAATCTAATTTTAAGAACATTATTGACATGATGGGCCGTGTCAAAGACTGAAACACCCCCCGCCCATCCCCCGCCCCCACAAACATTTTTACAGTTTGAATAATGAATACGCCAAAATTTGAAGATACACACACAGTGTGCCAACATGTGCTATCTGCCATCACAGAATATCTAGTGTCTGTGCTTTGTGGGTCCAACTCCCTCCTCCATCCTCAAGTAGTTGAGAGGAAGGGTTTGCTCCCACAGAACACAGACATTGATCACCCATGATGTCAGATAGCACATGTGGCCATTTGTCTGTTGAACCAATGACATTTGGCGAGTTTGCACTGAATGTGTGTATCTTCCAATTTTGGCGTGTTCCAGTGTGAAAGCACACCATGACTGACTGCTGTTGTGAGTTTTTATATTTTTGGAATTGGATTTTGTTACTTTTTGACCATGTTGAACATTTTGGGATACTATAAAGTTTAGACCATAAAGAATAAACAACGGTAAAAATTTTTAAAAATATATATATAGAATTATAAATCTCTCTAATCACTGAATTTAGTGAAGTAGAGATTTGACTCCAAATTCTCACCTAAAAATTTTGTTTTAGAAAAACACACCAAAAACAAAAAAAATGTTAAAAAAATTATTGTTTTTTGTGCATAAAAAATATGCACAAAAAAAAAATTAAGGCGCTAAACACCCCACCAAATATAATCTATATATATATATATATATATGTAAACAATAAATCTAACTATATTTGAGAAAAAAAAAAGTGAACTTGTTAATAAATGTATAATCTGCATAATATTTTTGGTTGAATTACCTGAAAAAAAAAAAAAGTTTAAATAAATTTTTTTTACTCCTAAGTACAAAAGCAGGGAGTAATGAAAAAAATATAAAATAATTTTTGGGGTCATGAACAAGCAAAAATTAAAATACTTGACCTCAAAATTTACAAATGGAGTTGCTTCTTATTTCTAGACTCAATACCCTGTTTGTAGATGAGTGAATACTGTGCAAAATGTGGTTAGTTACTAAAAGTGGAGAAATCAATTATGCATTACAATTGAAGAAGTTAGCTAGAGAACCAGGAAGACAGAGAAAAAGAGAAAAAGCATTAATGACAAACAACTGTATAAAGTCCAATGGTCTAATTATTTTTTATTTTTGAGAATATTCCTTTCTTTGGGGGCCGAATTAGAAAGAAATATGATCTGGCATAGCAATGGCCCCCCGACCCATGAAGTAATCAACATATTTGTCGCGTACCTCACGAGCTGATTGGGGGGCCAAGCCAGCGCGACCAGTGTCCAGCCCGGGAAGGGGATCTGAGGGTAGTCTTGCCTCAGAACCGATGTCGGGTAGGTACGTCTGGGAGTGCCTGCGTAAAAAGTTGTGCAAAATGCAGCAGGCAAATACAACGGTGTCCAATTTATATTCCGCCAGATGTATCGATGTCCTGAACAGGCGGAACCGGTTGGTGAGTATCCCAAAGGCATTCTCGACTACCCTCCGAGCCCTGGCCAACCGAAAATTAAACACACTCCTCTCTGAGGTGAGGGTCCTCTGGGGAAAAGGCCGCATGAGGTGAGGACCAAGCCCGAAAGCCTCGTCCGCTAGGAACACAAACGGAAGTCCTTCCACATTATCTTCATCTGGTGGCAATGCCAGACCACCAGCTTGGAGACGATCATAGAAATCAGTCCGTGCGAACACTCCCCCATCAGACATCCGGCCGTTCTTCCCCACGTCCACATATAGAAACTCATACTGTGCCGACACCACCGCCATCAACACAATACTATGATAACCCTTGTAATTATAATAGTAGGACCCCGAGCGGGGTGGGGGCACAATGCGGACGTGTTTCCCATCTATTGCTCCACCGCAGTTTGGAAAATCCCACCGCTGGGCAAATTGGGAAGCCACAGACTGCCATTCCTGTGGTGTGGAGGGTAGCTGTGGGGACAAACAAAAAAAGAGATTTAGTACTTTGGAACAAAAACATCCTACAAGCATCCTTGTGACAGTTCACAGTATTAAAATTGCATTAGAAAAATGTGCATGGAGAATTTGGGAAATGAAATATATAGGGCCACTTCATTAAGAGACTCCACAGCCCTCTGATGGGGACAATAAAAGTTTGAAGGGGGGGGGGGGGGGGACACAAAAACCAAAAAGTCCTGTTTGAAAAAATGGCAAGGTGGGTTTGTCCCTAGGATAGCATGCTGGACAGGTTAATATTGGGTAAGGGACAAATATGCAGGTAGGCCAAGAATAAAACATGTAAAGCTGATATCAACATGCATAGGGAGAAAAGGTAACGTTAGTTAAACACACAGCATATCTGGGAAAATAAAAATAAAGTTAGTTGGCCACATTATTACAGCCAGGAAACTTACCTTAATATACTCCTCATGCATAACTTTGATGATGGCAGCACACGTGTCCGGTATGATGACCCCAAGCGCCTGCGGAGAGATGCCTGTCGAGAACTTGAGGTCCTGCAGGCTCCTCCCAGTCGCCAGGTACCGCAACGTGGCAATAAGCCTCTGCTCGGCCGTGATGGCTTGGCGCATCACAGTGTCCTGCCTCGTGATATAGGGGGACAGAAGATCCAGCAGACGGTTGAATACGGGGTCCGTCATGCGGAGAAAATTCCTAAAGTCATTAGGATTATTCTCCTGGAGTTCCCTAAGCAGAGGCATATGTGAGAACTGGTCACGCTGGCGCAACCAATTCTTGGTCCAGAAACGCCTCCGCCCCCTGTTTCTGGCCAAAGTACTGGACAAATGAACATATCCAGCAGCCATCCCATAAACAGCACCAACTCGCGAAAATTGACGCTGCTGCTCCATCATGGCTTCAAACCGGCCGGCTGGTCAGTCAAGAACACACTGAAACAGAAAGCACTCGCAAATCCAGCACTACCTGCGACAAACGCGTGACAAACAGATACGAGCGCACAGGATGCAACTGCTAAAGCAGAAACAACCTGCTTGCCTATAGCCGAATGACAACTACGTTACCGCAAGCACACGCACTGAACCCGTGAATACACGCTGTCAAAGCCTGGAGACCGAGAAGCGCGAATCAGCTCTAACCAAACCTTCACTAACACGAGCAAACCCGTAACTAGCAAAAGAGGAACAGAGGGCGGCGCCATTAAGTTTGGTCTTCCCCTTTATAGTGACGTCGTACGTAGTTTACGTGCACGCGTTCCGGTACGACGGGAATTTGGTCCGCTGGTGTGTACACGCCAGCGGAACAAAACACAAATCAGCCTTGTACGCCGGAAACTGTCGGGCAGACAGTTTCCAGCGCACAGATCCGGTCGTGAGTACAAGGCCTCAGAGTATCTATGCGACTGATTCATAAAATCAGTTACGCATAGATATCCCTAAGATCCGATAGGTGTAATTGTTTTACACTGTCGGATCTTAGGATGCAGTACCACGGCCGCCGCTGGGGGGGAGTTTACCAGCGTTGGGTATGCAAATTAGGAGTTACGGCGATCCACGATGGTTTTTCGTGTTCGCTACGTCGCCGCTAGTCTAGTTTCCCGTCGCAAAGTTAGTCGTCGTTTTGGGTGCCTTAACTTTAGTCAGCAATCGTATTGCTGTCTAAAGTATGGCCGTCGTTCCCACGTCGAAATTTTTAATTTAACGTCGTTTGCGTAACACGTCCAGGAATATGGAAGTACGCTACACGCGCAGCAGTTCGAAAAAATGAGGTCACGGAGCGCAAAGCACGGCGGGAGTTAAGAAATGGAGCATGCGCAGTAGGTCCGGCGCGGGAGCGCGACTAATTTAAATGGCACACGCCCATTTGAATTGGCCCGCCTTGCGCCGGAGGCCGCCGGCGTAGGTTTTCATCGCAAGTGCTTGGTGAATCAGGCACTTGCAATGAAAACTTGCGGCGGTGTAACGTATCTACGATACGTTACGCCGCCGCTCAGCTACGTGAATCTGGCCCTAAATGTCCTTAGCACTTAGGCATGTTGAGATGCGTTTACACAAATTTAGACTCATCAAGCCTTCTTTTTGCGTTGAAATACACCTCTCCTGAACATACTGGCCCTTGGGGTTTTTTTTTCAGCCTCTAAATGCCTGTGAATTCCAATGTGTGCATGGGCACAAAGGCAAACACGGAAGGACAGTTAAGCAGAAAAAAATAAAAAATAAACATTAAACGCCCTTTAAAGCAGCATTTTTAATGCCTAAAGCCTAGTGTGCATGAGGCCTAAAGTGTAACTAACTCCCTATTCCGTACTAACGATTAAGAACCAGAAGCACTGGTTCCCAGGCAGCGCATTGCTTTAATAGCCTGTGATTGGCTAACACAGTGATAGATATAATTCGCCTGGATACACTAATGGCCTGTTTGATGGGAGCTTGTTGTCGGAAATTCCGACCGTGTGTAGGCCCCATCGGACATTTGCTGTCGGAATTTCCGATAACAAAAATTTGAAAGCTGGTTCTCAAATTTTCCGACAACAAGTTTTGTTGTCGGAAATTCCGAGCGTGTGTACACAATTTAGACACACAAAATTCCACGCATGCTCGGAAATCAAGAAGAAGAGCCGCACTCCCTATTGAACTTCATTTTTCTCGGCTCGTCGTACATAGTTACATAGTTACATAGTTACATAGTTAGTCAGGTTGAAAAAAGACACAAGTCCATCCAGTTCAACCACAAAAAAATAAACAAACAAAATAAAAAACACAATACAATCCCATACACCCAACTCCATACCCACAGTTGATCCAGAGGAAGGCAAAAAACCCCAGCAGAGCATGATCCAATTTGCTACAGCAGGGGAAAAAAATTCCCTCCTGATCCCCCGAGAGGCAATCGGATTTACCCTGGATCAACTTTACCTACAAATCTTAGTACTCAGTTATATTCTGTACATTTAGGAATGAATCCAGGCCTTTCTTAAAGCAATCTACTGAGCTGGCCAGAACCACCTCTGGAGGGAGTCTGTTCCACATTTTCACAGCTCTTACTGTGAAGAAACCTTTCCGTATTTGGAGGTGAAATCTCTTTTCCTCTAGACGTAAAGAGTGCCCCCTTGTCCTCAGTGTTGACCGTAAAGTGAATAACTCAACACCAAGTTCACTGTATGGACCTCTTATATATTTGTACATGTTGATCTTGTACGTCACCGCGTTCTTGACGTTCGGAATTTCCGACAACATTTATGTGACCGTGTGTATGCAAGACAAGTTTGAGCCAACATCCGTCGGAAAAAAATCCACGGTTTTGTTTTCGTAATGTCCGATCGTCTGCATTAGAAGTTACAATGATATGTACAGTTTTACTAACACATGCCAAAGTTGCAAAACATTTTTCCTTTTGTCATGAAAAGGGGTTAAGAACCACCAAAAACAACCTACATTTTTTACATTCCCCATTGACACTAATGCATTTAATTTAAATTAAGAAATTTTCCTGAAATCACAGAAATTTGCAGAAATGTTGGCAAGACAAAAACAAATTTTTGCTCATTCCCTGATAGAGAGCTATTTTTTATTGAAGATTCTGTTGATGTGCTGGTGATTTCTAGGAGACTTGGATGGCACCAACTGGTTGATGACTTCTAGGAGACTTGGATGGCAACATCTGGTTGGTGACTTCTAGGAGACCTGAATGGCAACATCTAATTAGTGACTTTTAGAAGACTTGGAAGGCACCATCTGCTTAGTGACTTTTAAGACACTTGGATGGCCCCATCTGGTTGGTGACTTCTTGGCGACTTGGATGGTTCCATCTTTTTGGTGACTTCTTGGCGACTTGGATGGTTCCATCTGGTTGGTGACTTCTTGGCGACTTGGATGGTTCCATCTTTTTGGTGACTTCTTGGCGACTTGGATGGTTCCATCTTTTTGGTGACTTCTTGGCGACTTGGATGGTTCCATCTTTTTGGTGACTTCTTGGCGACTTGGATGGTTCCATCTGGTTGGTGACTTCTTGGCGACTTGGATGGTTCCATCTTTTTGGTGACTTCTTGGCGACTTGGATGGTTCCATCTGGTTGGTGACTTCCAGGAGACTTTGATGACACCATCCGATTGCTGACTTCTAGAACTCACTGGTGAGATATCTCATGTCTGGTGTTCAGCAGGGACTTTTATAGACTTCTAGGAGACTCAGTCAGTTTACACCATCTGGGTGGTGACTTCTAGGAGACTTGGAAGGCACCATCTGGTTGCTCATGTCTAGTAGGCTTGGATGGCACCATCTGCTTAGTGACTTCTAGGACACTTGGATGGCACGATCTGGTTGGTGACTTCTTGGCGACTTGAATGGTACCATCTGATCATTGGTGACTTCCAGGAGACTTTGATGACACCATCCGGTTGCTGACTTTTAGAGCTCACTGGTGAGCTATCAAATGTTTGGTGTTCAGCTGGGACTTTTATATAGACTTCTAGGAGACTCAGTTTACACCATCTGGGTGGTGACTTTTTGGTGACTTCTTGCGACTTGGATGATACCGTCTGGTTGGTGACTTCTTGGAGACTTGGATGTCACCATTTGGTTGGGGACTTCTAGGAGATATGGCTGCACCATCTGATTGGTGACTTCTAGGAGACTTTTATGACACCATCCGGTTGCTGACTTCTAGAACTCACTGGTGATATAGCTCATGTCTGGTGTTCAGCTGGGACTTTTATATAGACTTCTAGGAGACTCAATTTACACCATCTGGGTGGTGACTTATAGGAGACTTGGAAGGCACTATCTGGTTGCTCATTTCTTGGATGGCACCATCTGCTTAGTGACTTCTAGGACACTTGGATGGCACGATCTTGTTGCTGACTTCTTGACGACTTGAATGGTACCATCTGGATGGTGACTTCTTGGAGACTTGGATGGCACCATCTAGTTGGGGACTTCTAGGAGATTCGGATGCACCATCTGATCATTGGTGACCACTGATCATTGGTACTGTCAGGAAAGGTTCCTTCCGCTGGTGACACTGCCTGATATTTGGCGTGCAGTACTGTGGCCCACCAGCAGGTGTCTCCTGGCAGTCTGGAACTGCCAGGGGAGCTCTCCACTTGTGGTGGTATTATGTGATCTGTGGGCCGCAGTACTGGTGTCCACCAGCGGGGGGTTCCTGGCAGTGTGGGGCCGACATCTCCTGCGGTTAGGTGTCACCTGAGACTGATTGCAGGAGATGTGTACAAATACATGGCAGTGACAATTATACTCTGCCTTGGTATCGCTCCATGCGCCCTGAGCCTGTATAGCTCTGCATCTGATCCTGTCTGTCTGTTACCTGAACCTGGAATCCTGTGTCTTGTACCTGTACCTGCCCCCTCTGTGATACATCTGTCCTCTCCTTGTCCTGTTTGTTTTCCCTTTCCCAAGCTGCTGACCTCCCATTGACGATTCTGGCCTGGCCCTGTTATAATTCTGGTTTTCCCCATTACATGTACATATTGGTCTCTTAAGACTCATACACACGGTGAGACATCCAACAAAATTTCCTTTGGATTTTTGTCCTAATTGATTTGTCCGGCCACACCCATAGCATACACGCAGTCAGACTTTTCTGCAAACTTTTCTAAAACTTTCCTAACATCACGTGTTTTTTTTGCTCTTTTCTGCTCTTTATCGCCACCCTTTGGTTAACTTCTGCTATTGTTTGTTGCTTTTAACATTGGTTCTGAGCATGCGTATTTGCACTTTGTCCAAAAGTTGGTTGGCTTGCTGTACACACGGTCAGACAAGGCACCATCGGACTTTTGTTGCCGAAAAGTTGGTCTGTTTGCAGACCCAACTTTTTGTCGGATGAAACCCGAAAAAGTTGGTCCGATGGAGCGTACACACGGTCAGACAAATTAGAAAAGTTGCAGATTTTGAAGTTGGTTGGCCAAAAGTCCGACCGTGTGTATGGGGCTTTACTGTTACTATTCGTGGATTCTGTTGGTATTGGTTGTTGTGCACAGTGTGGTATTAGAGGTTGTTATTTTTATATTATTTCACTTATCTTTAATAAATTATCATATTTTCACTTAAACACGTCTGGGTTTCCTCTGTTGCAGTCCACACAGTTCTGGTCTTATCTGATACATGACAGGTAACTTCCAGGAGACTTTGATGACACCATCCGGTTGCTGACTTTTAGAACTCACTGGTGAGCAGTGGCGGCTGGTGCTGAATTTTTTTGGGGGGGCACCACTGTGCAATGCCATCAAACGCAGCCACTGTGCCATGCCATCAAACGCAGCCACTGTGCCATGCCATCAAATGCAGCCACTGTGCCATGCCATCAAATGCAACCACTGTGCCATGCCATCAAATGCAGTCACTGTGCCATGCCATCAAACGCAGCCACTGTGCCATCAATTGTCACCACTGTGCCATGCCATCAAAAGCAGCCACTGTGCCATGCCATCAAACGCAACCACTGTGCCATGCCATCAAATGCAGTCACTGTGCTATGCCATCAAATGCAGTCACTGTGCCATGCCATCAAACGCAGCCACTGTGCCATCAATTGTCACCACTGTGCGATGCCATCAAACGCAGCCACTGTGCCATCAATTGTCACCACTGTGCCATGCCATCAAACGCAGTCACTGTGCCCATCAATTGTCGCCACTGTGCCCTTTAATTGTTGCCACTATGCCCTTTAATTGTCGCCACTGTGCCCTTTAATTGTCACCACTGTGCCCTTTAATTGTCGCCACTGTGCCCATTGATGCCACTGTGCCCATTAATTGTCACCACTGTGCCCATTGATGCCACTGTGCCCTTTAATTGTCACCACTGTGCCCATTGATGCCACTGTGCCCATTGTCGCCACTGTGCCCATTGTCGCCACTGTGCCCTGTAAAAATGCCCCACCCGGCACTTACCTTTCTGGGGGTCAGCCTTCCTTCTTCCACGTCCCTCGATGTCTTCTCCCGCCCTCGATGACGCTTCAGCCAATCAGGTTACCGGTAACCAGAAACGGTGAACCTGATTGGCTGGGATGCCTGTCAGTCTTATCCAAGGAACGCACCACCGGTACGTTCCGAGGATAAGCATTAGGAAGCCAACTACAGCCTGAGGGCTGTACTCGGAAAGCCCATCAGAGCCGCTGGCTCTGATAGGCACTTCCACACAGCCAACCAGCTGCCGTTATTCAGGTGGACGGCGCTCACCATCCGGCCAATCTGAATAGTGGGCGGCAGCGGCGAAAATACATAGATTAATGCAATGCAGGAGACTTTGGGGAGACTCAGGAGACTCAGTTTACACCATCTGGGTGGTGACTTCTAGGAGACTTGGGTGACACCATCTGGTTGGTGACTTCTAGGAGACTTGGATGACACCATCTGGTTGGTGATTTCTAGGAGACCTGAATAGCAACATCTAATTGGTGACTTTTGGGAGACTTGGATGGCACCATCTGCTTACTGACTTCAAGGACAATTGGATGGTACCGTCTGGTGGGTGACTCCTTGGAGACTTGGATGGCACCATCTGGTTGGGGACTTCTAGGAGATTTGGCTGCACCATCTGATTGGTGACTTTCAGAAGACTTTGATGACCCCATCCGGTTGCTGACTTCTAGAACTCACTGGTGATATAGCTTATGTCTGGTGTTCAGCTGGGACTTTTATATAGACTTCTAGGAGACCCAGTTTACACCATCTGGGTGGTGACTTCTAGGAGACTTGGATGGCATCATCTGGTTGGTCATTTCTGGAACCCACTGGTAAGATATCTCATGTCTGGTGTTCAATTGGGATATTTACATAGGGCCATATTCTCAGAAGAGTTACGACGGAGTATCTCAGGAAACTCCGTCGTATCTCTCTTTTTTGACCCGGGTATCTATGCGAGTGATTCCTAGAATCATTTTCGCATAGATACGCTGTAGATCCGACAGGTGTAAGTCACTTACACTGTCGGATCTTAAATGTAATTCGCCGCCGGCCGCTAGGTGGCGTTTACGTTCAGGTCTCATTTGTTTATGCAAATGAGCCTAATACGCCGATTCCCGAACGAAATCGCGACGCGTAACCGTCGCTTACGTCGTTTGCGTAAGCGTAAGGTTACCCCTGCTATATGAGGGGTAACCTTACGCCAGTCCCACGTATGACATGTTAAGTATGGCGTCGGGTCCGCGTCGTCTTTTCCTGTCGGGTACGTCGTTTTCGTAAGTCGTTCTTGAATGCGACTTTACGTCAATGACGCACACGTCGGCGTCATTGACGTTTTCCGCCGAGAACTGGAGCATGCGCACTGGGCTATTTTTAGCCCGGCGCATGCGCAGTTCGATCGGAACAGGGGGCGCGCTTAATTTAAATATAAGCCGCCCCCTTTGAAATACGCGGGGATACGCCGGGCCTTTTACACTACGCCTCCGCAAACTACGGAGCAAGTGCTTGAGGAATATGGCACTTGCTCCAGTAAGTTGGGGCGGCGTAGTGTAAATGGCTTACGCTATGGCCGCGGGAAAAGTACGAGAATCTGGCCCATAGACATGATAACTGATTCAAAGAAAACTGTAGGTAAAATAATACCAAAATCTGAAAGGATAAAAAATAATATCAAAATCTGGAAGGATAAAATATATTGAAAATTAAGCATCTGTAAAGGTAAAGTGATACTTTCAAAACTTCCTATGTAAATTATGCATTTCACAATTCTACGTTCTCTGCTCTGATCAGCGAGTGTCTTTTATTCCCACCACCTAATGGGCTAATTTGTAAGATATCTGTATTAATTCTAGAGTTTACACATCCTGGTCTTGCTAAGCTGCAGTAATATCCATTAGTTTAATTAGACCTGTAAGTAGAGAAATAATTACCTCCTTGATGGTATATATGCGGCGTACTGGCATATGACGCTTTACGGTTCAAATATCACCTCCTTTATTCAGTAGTTCCCAAAGAAAAACAGGTTGTGTCATAACGAAGTGTTAATTAAATTGCAGAAGGCGAGAGTCTCTGATCCTGGCATTGTGGGAGAGAGAAAGTAAATGGCAATGAGATTCATTTTACGTGAAAGAATAACAGCTTAGAATTGCCGGATGTTCTAATTACACCTTACTAATTATCTATATTTCTCTGTGTGAAGGCAGCTCAAATATCTGTTGTGCCATAGGACCCCATATATATATAACACAAGGACGCGTTAATTAATATAATCAGTTGTAGGGTTTGAAAAAAATATATAATAATTTGCAAAAGATGTGAGGATTGTAAGAGGTATAGATCAGCAGGTCCTGTTTTTAAATATCATACCTTTGATCTTTCCTCTTTTTGATGTGGTTTCCCACCATTTGTTATGGGAATAGTGTGGTAGGTGAGGAGCCCAACAGCAGCTGTGTTCATACACAGTGGCAGCTGGTGCTCCAAATTTTTGGGGGGACGCAAACAAACAAAAAAAAAAAACATCAATTTCAGCCACTGTGCCCATCAAACACAGCTACTGTGCCCAAACGCAGCTACTTTGACCATCAATTGCCTCCACTGTGCCATCAAACGCAGCCACTGTGCCCATCAAGCTCAGCCACTGTGCCCATCAAGCACAGCCATTGTGCCATCAAACGCAGCCACTGTGCCCATCAAACGCAGCTACTTTGCCCATCAATTGCCTCCACTGTGCAATCAAACGCAGCCACCGTGCCATCAAACGCAGCCACCGTGCCATCAAATGCAGCCACTGTGCCCATCAAGAGCAGCCACTATGCCCATCAAGCTCAGCCACTGTGTCCATCAAGCTCAGCCACTGTGCCCATCAAGCGCAGCCATTGTGCCATGAAACGCAGCCACTGTGCCATGAAACGCAGCCACTGTGCCCATCAAATGCAGTCACTGTGCCCATCAAACGCAGCTACTGTGCCCAAACGCAGTTACTTTGCCCATCAATTGCCTCCACTGTGCCATCAAACGCTGCCACTGTCACTGTGCCCATCAAACGCAGCCACTGTGCCCATCAAGCGCAGCCATTGCGCCATCAAACGCAGCCAGTGTGCCAATCAAATGCAGCCACTGTGCCCAACAAGCGCAGCCCCTGTGCCCATCAAACGCAGCCCCTGTGCCCATCCAGCGCAGCCACTGTGCCCATCCAGCACAGCCACTGTGCCCATACATCGCAGCCACTGTGCCCATCAAGCGCAGCCACTGTGCCCCATCAAATGCTGCCAGTGTGCCCATGTCAGGGACTCTGTACTGTGACATGCTGTATATACAGTGGGGGAGTTTTTTTTTAGCATGCAGTCAGCGTTCTCACATGTCTCAGTGTAGCACACACACAGGCAGACATGTACAACCCCCCCCATCCGTACTTGTTCACGGCCCCCTCACAGCCAGGTATGAGTCTTCCAGCACAGCCACACATTCCAAGCAGGGAGGTTAGGGAGAGGGGGGAAGTGTTGAAAGTGAAAGTACAAAGCTGCCCACACATTGCTGGCTTCATTGTCTCACCTCTCTATAACACACAGTGCACTTGTTCCCGATCCCTTAGGGCTCTTTCACACGGGCGGCCTGTTCAGGTCCGCCTGCCAGTTTTTTAGGCGGACCTGAACGGGCACTCCGTGCTCCTCTATGGAGCCACGGATGTCAGCGGTGACATGCCCGCTGACATCCGACCCGCCAAAGTGTGACGGTGGAAAAACCTACTTTTCCATCCGTCTGGCGGATCGGATCGGGTGAACGCGGACAGACGGTCCGTGTTCATCCGATTTCCCCATAGGGAGAGCGGAGAAAAGACAGGGTGGTCCCTGCACAGTGTGCGGGGACCGCCCTGTCATCCGCCGGTTCAGCGGGGATATACAGAGCGATCCCTGCTGAGCAAGTGGAGGTTCACAGGGCGGATCATTATCTGTCCTCTATGTAGACGGGCAGAGGCTGACGTTCCACACTCACACACACACACTTACTGTGATCCGTGACCTCCGCTGCTGCTGGCTGCTCCAGGGGAATTCAGTCCCATGTTGTGAAGGGTCAGCGGTCCCCAGGGTGGGATAAGCTCCAGTTCTGCAAGATACCGTTATCGGATACCGGTTACTGCCCACAATCCACAGCACACTAGCGCAGTGAGCTGGGAAACAGAAAGAGGTGAATCGAAAAGCACCGCCTACCATCCTCCGGTCCCTGCCAATAGGAATATTGCACTAGAGGACGGAGACAAATCACTGTAGAGTGGGGAGTGTTTAGGGCCCATCGAGTGCGCCCTGCACACGCCCTGTACACGGGCAAATCAGCTTTCCAGCCTGCAATCAGATGATTGCAGACTGGGAAGCTTCTCATAGACTGCCACATGTCCGGCCCTGGTCACTCTTAAAGTGACCTTTTTTTTTTTTAACAGCTTGGGGGGGGGGGGGGGGGCGGCGACCGAGTGCCCCCTATGGACGGGCCGCCACTGTTCATACAGCCGCTGCATCCGAGCAGTGGTTCTCAACATTTCTAGGGCCGTGACCCCTTGATAACATTTTACAAGTTGTGGGGAGCCCTAACAGTAACATTTTTGTAGCGTAGGTTGTCAGCACCCAAGGCAAGGCAAGTAATTTGGGCCCCCAACCCACGGACATTTAGAGCTCCCTGAGTCCTCTCTCTTTGTTCTCCTTTCTTTCCCTTTTATCTCTCACTATCCTAATTTCTTGATTGTTTTTTCCCCCCTCATCTGTCTTTCTTGTTCCTTCTCTCCCCTTTTCTTTTTCTTCCCCTCTTTTCCTCTTTCTTCCATGTATTCTCTATTTGTATTCCTTTTCTTACTCCTTGGTGGGTGGATGGGGGGAATGGGATGAGTGGCAGTGCTGGTGGGGGTGGGAACAGTGGCAGTGCTGGGGGGAGTTCTGATCAAGTTCATCTGCTGATCTGAGAACTGTATTGGGCACTTTTAATGGCCAAACATTCCTCACCAGTCAGTTGACCTCTAGTCTCTGCCCCCCAGCCATGCCGTGAACTGAATGGGTGGCTGCGAAGAGGCTGAGTGGGCGGCCACGTGCTCCAGGAACAGCCCAGCTGGGCGGCCACAGGCTCCAGGAACAGCCCAGCTGGGCAGCCGTGAAAAGCTGGGAGATCAGTGCGGGCTTCAGGAACAGCCCAGGATTTGGTGACCCCTGGTAAATGTTCATTCGACCCCCGAGGGGGCCCTGACCCCCAGGTTGAGAACCACTGCCATAGAGTAACAGGCGGCTCCATACGCATGAACAAAGGGTTCATTCACACGGCCAGAGTACCTGTGTAAATGAGCCCTTAGGACTTGTTCACATTGAGGGGCGGTAAAACCCCATAGTTGTGCTGCCCACTCAACGGCAACACCCATTAGCTGTAGGGACAGTGGCTGGGGGGGAGGGATTTGTGCTGAGGGGAGGGATTTTGGGAGGCTGCCCCTCCAACAGTCAACACAACTTGGCCTTATTCACTAAAGCACTGCATTATTACTCTCCTTGAGTGGCAAAGGTTGCCCTGGGTCTTCGAAAATTCGACCAACGCCCCTGAAGATGTCCCTACATATTTCCTCTGCTAAACAGATGAGTCATAAGTGAAGTAGACAGACATCCAAATCCTTCTTCATTTAAAGTACAATAACTATGAGCAGTGATGACGAAATGTAGTAATTACAATAATCATTTTTTTCTCTAATTTTTATTATGAATAATCCTCCAAAAATATTAATAAAACGTATACAAAATACGAAATGTTTCCATATCATTCCTGTCCAGTGTTTTACACTTGCTTGTTTGAATAGTATGACATACGGTATTTACAGTACATATAGCTGTTGGGGTAAGGTGCCATTATTTGTTATTCGTGTTGCGTGGAATACAGAATCTGTTTATTTACTGTAACTAAGGGAGAGAATACAGCGAATAATCAAATTAGTGATGGAGAGGGCAGGTCGTGACTTGGTGTATATGTTTTACCATTTTTCCCACAGTACCTCAGTCATTTTTTTTTTTTATTTAGTTGACATTTCTGTCTGAATACTCCATTATGTCCAAAAAAGCCTCGCTGGTTGAAAATGTGATAAAAACAATTCAATAACCATTAATCCAACGGTGAAGAAATGATTATGATAAAAATATTAAGGTGTGTCTGGATCCCGGAGCCCTGCCCACCCTGGAAAAAAATAAATAAATAAAAAAAATATTAAAGTGTAGAAAGTCCACATGAAGAAAAATTGTGAAAAAGATCCTCATCAGCAAACATTATATTTAAAGTTCCCACACCAAGATAAATGGGAGCTCCTTAAGTGACACCCACCATCTCTGTTATCATCGGCACTTACCGGATCACATGGACCTTCTATTGCTAGAAAGGTCAACCAAGCTTTGCTAGTAACCCTCAATGGAAAGCTGTAAACAGGTATGTCCTCCTATGGTCTCAGACACCCGTCACTTATGTCCAGGCCAGCCGTATCAAGTACCACGGATCAGGATATATATATGGATAGAACGCTTCAATAGTGTAAAACCATATAAAGTGAGAAAAAAAGTATTTGGTCCCCTACTGATTTTGTACATTTGCCCACTGACAAAAAAAAAAAGATCAGTCTATACTTTTAGTGATAGGTTTATTTTAACAGTGAGAGACAGAATAACAAAAAAATCCAGAAAAACCCATTTCAAAAAAGTTATCAATTGATTTGCATTTTAATGAGTGAAATAAGTATTTAACCCCTTCGTAAAACATGACTTAGTACAGTGGAACCTTTGATTACGAGCATAATCCGTTCCAGGAGAATGCTTGTAATCCAAAGTACTCGCATATCAAAGCGAGATTCCCCATTGAAGTCAATGAAAACGAAAATAATTTGTTCCGCATTGACTTCAATGGCATGCAATACCGCATGTGTCCAGAGGTGGGGGGCGCCAGAGAGCCTCAGGAACAGCCGAAAAGGCCCGAGCACAGCTCAGCTGACCTCAGCAAACCTCTGAAAGGCTCGGGAACAGCGTATTCCCATGTCTTTATGAGCATTTCCATTCGACTACATGGCGCCCCCCCCCCCCCACTTCAGGCAAAAAGCTGTACTGTACACCGCTTTGGCCTGAATCCTGCTCGTTTTGCGAGACAACACTCGCAAACCGAGTTAGGATTTTTATAAATACAGTGCTCATATTGCGAAATGCTCGTTATCCGTGTTACTAGCAATCCAAGGTTCCACTATACTTGGTGGCAAAGCCCTTGATGGCAATCATAGAGGTAAGACATTTCTTGTAGTTGGCCAGCAGGTTTGCCCACATCTCAGGAGGGCTTTCTCCCACTCCTCTGCGCAGATCCTTTCCAAGTCATTAAGGTTTTGAGGCTGACGTTTGGTAACTCGAACCTTCAGCTCCCTCCACATATTTTCTATGAGATTAAGGTTTGGAGACTGGCTAGGCCAATCCACGACCTTAGTGTGCTTTTTCTTGAGCCACTCCATTGTGCCTTGGCTGTGTGTTTTGGGTCATTGTCATGCTGGAATACCCATCCATGACCCATTTTCAATGCCATGGCTGAGGTTCTCAACCAAGATTTGACCGTACATGGCTCCTTCCATCGTGCCTTTGATGCAGTGAAGTTGTGCTGTCCCCAGAAAAGCACCCCCAAAGCATAATGTTTCCTCCTCCATGTTTGATGGCATTCTTGGGGTCATAGGCAGCATTCCTCCTCTTACAAACATGGCGAGTTGAGTTGATGCCAAAGTGCTCGATTTTGGTCTCATCTGTCTCAATGTCTCATCTGTCTCAATGAGTGAAATAAGTGTTTAATTTCGAGCTTGAGCTCAAGAATCAAGCTTGATTTTGGTCTCATCTGTCTCATCATTTCACCCAGTTTTCCTCTGAATCATTCAGATGTTTATTGGCAAACTTCAGATGGCCCTGTACATGTGGTATATTGAGCAGGAGGACCTTGCGGGCCCTGCAGGATTTTAGCCCTTCACAGGTAGTGTGTTACCAGTTGTTTTCTTGGTGACTAACGGCGGATCCGGGGGGGGGGGGCAACAGGGCAATTGCCCCCCCCCCCCCGAGACAATCATGTCACATTGGCTTTAAAAAAAAAAAAATTATCATTTTTTTTAAACTGCTTTGCGGTGCCTGCAGCTGCCGCTGCCGAGTCTCTCACTCTCTCTCATCACCAGGGCCGGACTGGCCCAGCCAGGTAGGCTGCCTGTTCTGAGGCTGCTTTGAGCTGTAGCTGACTGCAGTGCTCCCCCTCTCTCCTGCGTGTATGACACCGGGCATCTCTTGCTGTGTGTGAGAGCTGGGTCTGTGTTCGGCTGTGCTGCCTGTGCTAGACCTGCTTGTGTGATAGTAGATGGAACACTGATTAAATCAGTGTTTTGTCTATCACACAAGCCCGTCTAGGGGGGGACCTTGCTAGAGCACACTGCCCTACCGAACACAGACCTACAGCTCATGTTTGTTCCATGACACACATCGGGAGAGGAGATACCTGCTGTGTGTGATTGAGGCAATGCCATGGTGAGTGCCATGCACAGTGGGGCTTCATTCATATATAAAAGTGGGGCTGCATTAATATACAAAGTGGGGCTGCATTCATATACAAAGTGGGGCTGCATTCATATACAAAGTGGGGCTGCATTAATATACAAAAGTGGGGCTGCATTAATATACAAAAGTGGGGCTGCATTAATATACAAAAGGGGGACTGCATTCATATACAAAAGTGGGACTGCATTCATAGACAAAAGTGGGGCTGCATTCATAGACAAAAGTGGGGTTGCATTCATATACAAAAGTGGGACTACATTCATATACAAAAGTGGGACTGCATTCATATACAAAAGTGGGACTGAATTTATATACAAAAGTGGGACTGCATTTATATACAAAAGTGGGACTGCATTTATATACAAAAGTGGGACTGCATTCATATACAAAAGTGGGACTGCATTTATATACAAAAGTGGGGCTGCATTCATATATACAGTGGGGCTGCAATGATGGGCACTGATGAGGCTGCATTGATCTCTTGTACCATGTCTTCAGTCTCTGACCATCTCTTGTACCATGACCATCCCTTGTACCACATCTGCAGTCTCTGACCATCCCGTGTACCATGTCTGCAGTCTCTGACCATCTCTTGTACCATGTCTGCAGTCTCTGACCATCCCTTGTACCATGTCTGCAGTCTCTGACCATCCCTTGTACCATGACCATCCCTTGTACCACATCTGCAGTCTCTGACCATCCCGTGTACCATGTCTGCCGTCTCTGACCCTCTCTTGTACCATGTCTGCAGTCTCTGACCATCCCTTGTACCATGTCTGCAGTCTCTGACCATCTCTTGTACAATGTCTGCAGTCTCTGACCATCTCTTGTACCATGTCTGCAGTCTCTGACCATCTCTTGTACCATGTCTGCAGTCTCTGACTATCTACTGTACCATGACTACAGTCTCTGACCATCTCTTGTACCATATCTGCAGTCTCTGACCATCTCCTGTATCATGTCTGCATTCTCTGACCATCTCTTGTACCACGTCTGCAGTCTCTGACCATCTCTTGTACCACGTCTGCAGTCTCTGACCATCTCTTGTACCACGTCTGCAGTCTCTGACCATCTCTTGTACCATGTCTGCAGTCTCTGACCATCACTTGTACCATGTCTGCAGTCTCTGACCATCTCTTGTACCATGTCTGCAGTCTCTGACCATCTCTTGTACCATGTCTGCAGTCTCTGACCATCTCTTGTACCATGTCTGCAGTCTCTGACCATCTCTTGTACCATGTCTACAGTCTCTGACCATCTCTTGTACCACGTCTGCAGTCTCTGACCATCTCCTGTATCATGTCTGCATTCTTTGACCATCTCTTGTACCATGTCTGCAGTCCCTGACAATCGTCTACAAACTATGGGATAGATTTATGGCATTTATATTTTAAAAAAATTTACTAGTAATGGCGGCGATCATTGATTTTTTTAGCGGTACTGCAACATTGCAGCGGACACACCGGACACCTAATTGAGTTCTGTAAGCAACACCTTATTTTCTGGCAGTGCCCCTCCCGAGACTAGACTCTGGATCCGCCTTTGGTCCCCACAGACATTGGCGTGGTTTTTAAAAACAAATTTTACTGTCTGAATACTGAACAGGTCTTTCACCATAACATTGGTTATCCATGACACTAGACCTGCTAAGGTAAGGTGCAGTTATTCATTGAGGTAGGTGATGGTAGCCATTTTTAACTCAGTTCTGCTATAGTTCACAGGTGTTTTTGAAAGCTAAAGTCAATTTAAAGTAAATATAAGCAGCACTCCAAAACGTATCTCTTCTTTCTATATTTAATTTGTCAAAAGATAAAAACTGCATATATTAATATCTCCACCCAAAACCAACTTTCTTGATGCGTTTCGCCAATGCTGGCTGGTTCACTTCTCCAATCCTTGTGAACAAACCAGCTGTGATAGGGGGGGACCACCAGTCCTCCTGTAGGGTGCCCGGGCACACAGAGAGGCCCGAACAGTAGGGGGAATCAGTGCGGTTGGGGCAGAGGGGAAATTACAGAAGGATGCCCTGTGTGTCTCTCTGCGGCAGCTGGAAACCAGTTTCTCCCAATCTTGAAGATTTTCAGCTGCTGCAGGGAGAGACACAGACACAGGGCATCGTTCCTGTAATTGCTTGCCCGACACCGATCCCCCCCTCCCTTTTCTGCCTACTTCTTATCCCCCTCCCCATGTGCCCCCCTGTCACTGTGATGACAATTAAAAAAGGGCTAATTCACACAGGTTCTCCGTTATGTTTGTGACCAATAATAATGATTTTAGTGTATTTCTTGTGAAAATATGGTCTTGATATATTCGGGGGAGGGACCCTGCCAGGTAGGCTGTACAGGGCCCCGTGATTTCTAACAGCAGCCCTGCTCCTTCAAACAGCTTGGAACTTTATGCTTATTCACCAAAGGGGATTAAAAGCTCCTGGTTCGTAAAGAACTTTGCTTGCCACTGATCTATGGAGACTGCGTTTTTTTCTGGAGGAGGTACAGTCCAGGATCTTCATTTTGTACATAGAGAGTTGTTCTTCAAGTCCAGTTGGACATCCCATATACTCTTATACCCTATCCAAGTTGTTTTCCCCAATAAAACAACAAAAACAAGCCCATGGACTGATTTATTGTGTCAGGATGCAAGTTGGAAATAAGTGTTGCCTGGCTGTGCCGAAATAGGGGGAACCAGCATGGGCGTCCTTTCCATAGGGCAAGGGGGGGCAATTGAACCCCCCTGGAAAATCGAGAAGGTGTTGAAGAGTCTTGCGGCCGCGGGCTGTCTGAGCGGTCCCGGGCCGGATGTCGCACAGACACAGCGAGCAGAGTGAAGCTGCCTCTCCCTATAGTGTTTATGTGTACACAGGGGGAGGGAACCATGATGTGACCCGGCTGTGCTGATGGCTGATCTGAGGTACTGAATGGGATGGGGGGAGGGGAGGTCCATCTGTGCTGAAGGGGGGGTTTGTGCTGAATGGGGGTCCATCTGTGCTAAAGGGTGGGGTCTGTGCTGAATGGAGGGGTCTGTGCGGAATGGGGGGCTGTGCTGAAGGGGGGGTCCATATGTGCTGAATAGAGGGGTTTGTGCAGAAAGGGGGGTCTGTGCTGAATGGAGGGTTTTGTGCTGAAGGGGGGGTCTGTACATTCTCTATGCTATATTTATATGGGCATGGAGTGAAGCTAAATTATCTCAAGAGCTATTTCACACTGCCAACTGGCCGCGTTATTGGGAAAGTGCCGCTTCACCATCGTTTTAGCTGTGCTATTCGGCCGCTAGCGGGGCCCTTTTAACCCCTGCTAGCGTTTGAAGAAAGGGTTAAATGTGTATCGCCACTGTGGAAGCGTCCCCCCCCCCCCTGAAAATTTTTTAGCTGACTCCACTGTCTGACAGAGCTGTGAAAATCTCAGAACTGGTGGAGTATGTGTTCATCCGGTGTGTCAAGACTTCACTGGCTGCATACTTGCTCCAGGTCAGGGGCTCCTCATAGAGTAGTCAAGCCATTAGAACAACATGCTAGCTAAGCAAATAGCATTTTCAGAAGCAGAGGCCAGCACTGGCAACTTTCGTATTTACGCCTGAATTGGTTCCTTTTAACTAGAGAGCAATTATTTTTACACACACACAGTCGAGATTCTCAAGAACTGCAATGATTTCTCATTTGTCCTTCACAGTCGAGCGATTATTTTCGATGATTCATTCTCATGTGTCACCTTTAGTCCCTTTGAAATATCGATCTTGTGCCTCTGCCTGATTCCTGGGAAACCGTGAGCCAGTATGAGAGGAAGTTCGGAAATAAAGAGAAGTGGAATGAACGCACGCGGCCAAAAAGAAGCATATTTTACAGGGCTGCACCTGCGCGCAGCGTAATAAATCCATCACAGCGCCCCATAATACAACCACGGCTGGCGAATAACCATTGCAGTTTATAAAAACAGTGTCCTACCCTTTTTCATCTAATATATCACTCCACTTACACACTTCTTTGATGTATTTAAAGCTGAACTCCAGGAAAACAGATAAACATGCAGATTACATACACATAAGGGAGGGATACCAAGTCATAATCAGATATTACACTAGTTCTATTTATTTCTCATTTCTAAATCCTATCTGAAGAAGAGTAACACATCTATTGCTATGACATTTCAAATATTTGTTCTTATGGGCATCCCATATCCCTTTCCCTATCCAAGTTCAATCCCCTGATAAAATAACAAAAAAACAAGCAAAAGACTGTTTATTGACTAAAGGGTAGGGCCTGGATTCACAAAGCACTTGCGCCGACGTATCTCCAGATACGCTGCGTAAGTGCAAATATGCGCGATCGTATCTGTGCGCCGGATTTAGAAACTAAGATACGCCTGAAAATAGGCTTCATCCGACCGACGTAACTTGCCTACGCCGGCGTAGAGTGGGCGCATATTTACGCTGGACGTATTTGGCGCTCCCATTGATTTTCTATTCACATATGCAAATGAGGGAGATACGAAGATTCACGAACGTACGTCCGTCCGACGCAGTGCGCGTAAAGTCATACGTCCGGTGTAAAGTTATGCCCCATAAAGGAGGTGTAACTCAGCAGCAGACTGAGTTAAAAGGGCTGCACCAGGGAACTCAAGCCGACGTATTTTACGTAGTTTACGTAGGACGTGAATATGACTAGTCGTAGGTTACGTTCACGCCGTAGGCAGTGATCGACGTATCTTAGGGAGTAGTTCCGACGTGATTATGAGCATGTGCACTAGGCATGTGCAAAAGGGAAACATTTGTTTCATTTAGTTTTAATTAGTTATTTAATTAATTTCGTTAAGTTAGATTCCTTACATGTGTTAAATTTGTTTTCGGAATTCGTTAGTTTTCGACCGAATTTCGAAAAATATGGTCGAATTCGAAAATATTTCGACCAGATTCGAAAACAAATAGTCTCTTTTCTAATAGAATTTATTTTCGAATTCAATTCGAATTTTTTTTTTTTTTTTCGAATTCCGATCGAATTTTTTTTTTTTTTTTTTTGAATTTCGATCGAATTTCGTCCACGGGTTTTCGATTCGGAATCAAAATCGTTCGGATTCGGTAAATTCATTAATATTGCAATTCGGGAATTCGTATGCATCCGAATGTCCGAATAATGAAAAATTCGTCTGAATTTAGATTCGGAACGAAACTAAATGCACATGCCTAATGCGCACTGGGATGCTTCCACGGGACGGCGCATGTGCCGTTCGTTATACATATCTGTCTGGCTCTCGGCCCATCATTTGCATGGGGTCACGCCTCATTTGCATGGCTCACGCCCACTTCCACCTACGTGGCTTACGCCTAGGAAACCCAGCGCAGTTTTGGCAGCACTGGCTTTGTGAATTCAGTGCTTGCCTCTCTGCGCTGCGTCGGCGTAGCGTACAGGAGATACGCTACGGCGGCATAAATATGCGCCACTGTCTGTGAATCCGGGCCTATGTGTCTAATGGAGGTCTGGCAGCAGGGTGAAATGTGCGGACGTAGTAACTCGTAGCAACCACCTGCTACATGTGCAACTGTTGGGAAGTTACTGTTGCCTGGCTGTGCATGAGAGTGAAGACCCAACAATCCAGTGGCCCTTACAGAGGTAGCACTGCACAGAATTATGAGTTCTGGACTGTATGTGATGATGCTGAGGGTCCACTCACAGCCCACTCACAGGCCGGTGGTTTGGGCATAAGGAAACACAACTGGAGCAGGAGATAAGGTAAGTCAGGGGTGTCCAAACTTTTTTAAAAGAGGGCCAGATTTGATGAAGTGAACATGTGTGAGGGTCGACCATTTTGCCTGATATTCATTGAACCATTAAAATTAAATGCAAATGAACTAATACACTGCCCAACAAGATTTCTCTTGCCTTTGTGGCTGTGTGGTGAAGAGTCTAAGGATGAGCTTGGGCATGTTATTTGGATATACCGTATTTAATGTTTTTAATTAAATTAGGAACTGTGAAGCAAAATAAGAGTCAGTGCCAGGGCTGTCTTAATGAGAGGGCACACCTGGCGAATGCCCAGGGGCTCCAGCTGCATGGGGTCCCCTGAACTTTCCCCAAAGAAGCTGGTCCTTTAGCCCACGCTGGCCCGAAATTGGGGGCCCCATGGTGGCACTGAGAGTGATGGATACACAGGGGAGGCAGTCTGCCTCCTACCTACTTGATGTCTCTTTACCGTCACTGTCATCATTGTAGGGACCCCAGAGCATTACTTTACCCAGGGGCCCATGATGCTATTAAAACAGCCCTGGTCAGTGCCCATCAATGCAGCCTAATCAGTGCCCATCTGCAGCCCCACCATTGCCATGAATGCAGCCTCAACATTGCCATGAATGCAGCCTCACCATTGCCTTGAATGCAGCCTCACCATTGACATGAATGCAGCCTCACCATTGCCATGAATGTATCCTCGCTATTGCCATGAATGCAGCCTCTGACTGCAGCCTCACCTTTGCCATGAATGCAGCCTCACCATTGACATGAATTCCGCCTCACAATTACCATGAATGCAGCCTAACCATTGCCAACAATGCAGCCTCACCATTGACATAAATGAAGCCTCACCATTGACATGAATGCAGCCTCACCATTGCCAACAATGCAGCCTCACCATTGACTTGAATGCATACTCACCATTGCCATGAATGCAGCCTCACCATTGCCAAGAATGCAGCCTCACCATTGCAATAAATGAAGCCTCACCATTGACATGAATGCAGACTCGTCATCGGCATCAGTGTAGCTTGATCAATGCCTATCTGCAGCCTTGGAGGGGACAGGGAGGGGGCGGGACCAGCGCCAACAGATTACATACAGGAGAATCTCCTGTTTGCTCAGCGGCCTCTTTAATACAAAGTTCTGCCTTCTATGATAGACAGAACAGTCGTCCAATGCCAGCCCAGGAGATGGTACTTCCTATTACAGAGGTCGCAGTGTAAACAGGAGATTCTCCTGTATGTAATCTGATGGCATTTGTCCCGCCCTCCCTCCCTGTCCCCTCCGAGGCTGCCAGAATGATAAATATGGTATATATCTTTTGTGGGCCCCCCTCTAAATTACCAGTGGGGCCGCATTAAACCGAAACATGGGCCGCAATTGGCCCACGGGCCGGACTTTGGACATGCCTGAGGTAAGTAATACATCTTTTTCCCTGCATGGTAAAGAACTGCACAGCTAACAGGATTGACATGATTTCGTTATTTCCAAGCGAAGCATCTCAACCCAGGGAAAAGAGGCTGACCCCGGAAAATACAAAATTACAGAAAGATTGAGGCCAATGGGTTAGCATAACAAGCATTTTAAGAAGGATGCCAGTAATGAAGCCCATGTATTTCTCTAATGACAGACTTATTTTAAAGCCAGTTATTTAATGACCACATTCCCAGGCAGTAATCAGTGAGTGGCTGGATTTTCTATCTCGCCTGATAAATATTGAAGTGGATAATGACCTGATAATGCTCCCCATTCTCAGCTACCGTATTTCAATATACTATTTTGAAAATAAGCACTCACATTGCCTCATCCGTAGATAATTATGGAAGTACAAAAAAGAGGGTCCCAAAAAGTGACCCAAGGTGTGACTTTAAAGGCTCTGGGCCAGATTCTCGTAGATATCCGGCGGCGTAACGTATCTCCTTTACGTTACTCCGCCGCAAGTTTAACGGGCAAGTGCCTGATTCCCAAACCACTTACCTGTAAACTTGCGGTGGCGTAGCGTAAAGTCCACCCGCGCAAGCACTCCTAATTCAAATGATCCTGGTAGGGGGCGTGGATCATTTAAATTAGGCACGCTCCCGTGCCGATCGTACTGCGCATGCTCCGTCGGGTAAATTACCCGACGTGCATTGCGCTAAATGACGTCGCACGGACGTCATTTGTTTTGACGGTAACGTAAATGGCGTCCAGCGCCATTCACGGACGACTTACGCAAACGACGTTAAATTTTCAAATTGCGACGCGGGAACGACGGCCATACTTAACATTGAGTACGCCACCTAGGGGGCATGTTTATCTTTACACTTTAAAATCAATTTACTGTATCAGATCAGGCAGTGATTGTGATTGGTTGCCAGAGGTTACAGCACACAATACGGCTCACTGATTATTTGCTAGAGGTTATAGCACATGATTTCTTATTGTTGATTGGTTGCTAGAGATTAATGTACAGTAATACTGCTCACTGATTGGTTGCTAGCGATTAATGTACAGTAATATTGCTCACTGATTGGTTGCTAGAGGTTATAGCACATCATCTCTTCACTGCAGAGGGGCATTATATACATATGAATGCCGCCAGCCTCAGCTATTTACATAGCCGCTGCTATTTACATATGAATGCTCCCATTATTTACATATTAATGACGGTTATTTACATGCAAACACAGGGGGCCAGATCCACGTAGCGTATCGTAATTTTCGGCAGGCGTAGTGTATCGTAGTAACGCTACGCCGCCGCAACTTTGAGAGGCAAGTGCTGTATTCACTAAGCACTTGCCTCTAAAGTTACGGCGGCGTAGCGTAAATCTGCCGGCGTAAGGGCGCGCAATTCAAATGGATGAGATGGGGGTGTGTTTTATGTTAATACGTCTTGATCCGACCTAAATGACGTTTTTTTTTAACGGCGCATGCGCCGTCCGTGGGGGTATCCCAGTGTGCATGCTCCAAATTAACCCGCAACACGCCAATGCTTTCGACGTGAACGTAATTCTACGCAAAGCCCTATTCGCGAACGACTTACGCAAACAACATAAAATTTTCTAAATTCGACGCGGGAACGACGTCCATACTTAACATTGAGTACGCCTCATATAGCAGGGGTAACTTTACGCCAAAAAAAGCCTTACGGAAACAACGTAAAAATATGCGCTGGCCGGACGTACGTTTGTGGATTCGCGTATCTAGCTAATTTGCATACTCGACGCGGAAATCGACGGAAGCGGCCAGCGTAAATAACCTAGCAGCCAGCGTAAATATGCACCTTAGATCCGACGGCGTACGCCAGTCGGATCTAGCCCAGCTTCAGGCGTATCTTGTTTTGTGGATACAAAACAAAGATACGCCGGAGCAACCTAGAAGTTACGCGGCGTATCAATAGATACGCCAGAGTGACTGCTTCGTGGATCTGGCCCAGGGTCTGCAGGTGAGTCATCTGTACACAACAATAGGGCAGAGCTGGGCAGCATTAGTAGAAGCACTTCACACTGAGATATCAGAACACACCAAAGGACTAAAACTTCAAGGGACAAGGGAATTTAAACTGGGATAGCTGGAAAGTATGAGGCAACTGCTTTGGGCCCCACAACAATGACAGGGCCCAGGGCATCTGCTCCTTTTGCCCTACCTTAAAGACCGCCCTTTACCCTATCCAAGTTGTTTTCACCAATAAAACAACAAAAACAAGTCAATGGACTGATTTCTTGGGTCTAGATGCATGTTAGAAATGTGTGTTGCCTGGCTGTGCAGGAGTAGGGGAACCATTCACCATCAGCTCCTGCGGGTGGTAGTGCTTCACTTTGATTTTCTAAGAGCTAAAGGGGATGATTCGACAATCTGATGTGAATAAATGAATTTCTAATCTCTGAATTTGCTCCTGGACAAAAAAAAGTGCAATTAGTCTTATGCGAATGCACTTGTCAAAGTTGATCTACAAAAATAAAGACATTGGCCCGGATTCACAAGGCACTTGCGGCGACGTATCTCCAGATACGCCGCGTAAGTGCAAATATGTGCCGTCGTATCTATGCGTCGGACTCAGAGACTAAGATAAGCCTGAAAATAGGCTTCATCCGACCGACGTAACTTGCCTACGCCGGCGTAGAGTGGGCGTATATTTACGCAGGACGTATTTGGCGCTCCCATTGATTTTCTATTCACATATGCAAATGAGGGAGATAAACAGTGGCGTCACTAGGGTTGGTTTCACCCGGTGTGGTAAAACATGGTGTCACCCCCCCTCTGTCTAGGCTGCCCAGCACCAAGCAGGCAGCGCACGGGCACGGGGCGCACCCCAAACCAGCCCCTGTAAATGATAGTATAGGGCAGTATAGTGGCAGGTTAGGGTAGTATAGAGTGGTATAGTGGCAGGTTGGTGTAGTGGGGTGGTATAGGACAGGTTAAGGTGGTAAAGGGCATGTTGGGGTGATATAGGGTAGTTTGGGGTGGTATAGGGCAAGTTAGGGTTGCATCGGGCAGGTTGGGGTGGTAAAGGGCAAGTTAGGGTGGTACAGGGCAGGTTGGGGTGGTATAGTGCAAGTTAGGGTGGCATAGGGCAAGTTGGGATGGCATGGGAAAGGTTGGGGTGGTACAGGGCAAGTTAGGGTGGCATTGGGCAGGTTGGGGTGGTATAGGGCAAGTTATGGTGGCATAGGGCAGATTGGGGTGGTACAGGGCAAGTTAGGGTGGCACAGGGAAGTTGGGGTGGCATGGGAAAGTTTGGGGTGGTACAGGGCAGGCTGGGGTGGTACAGGGCAGGCTGTGGTGGCACAGGGCAGGCTCGGTGGTACAGGGCAGGCTGGGGTGGTACAGGGCTGTTTGGGGGGGTACAGGGCAGGCTGGGGTGGTATATGGCTGTTTGGGGTGGTACAGGGCAGGCTGGGGTGGCACAGAGCAGGCTGGGGTGGTACAGGGCAGGTTGGGATTGCACAGGGCAGGCTGGGCATGTCAGCTAAAAAAAAACAAAAAAAAAAACGGGATGGTGTCACCCCTCTAGCGGGTGTCACCCGGTGGGGACTGCACCCCCCTAGCAACGCCTCTGCGTGTAAAGTCATACGTCCGGTGTAAAGTTATGCCCCATAAAGGAGGTGTAACTCAGCAGCATCCATGCAAAGGGCTGCAACAGGAAACACAAGCCGGCGTATTTTACGTAGTTTATGTAGGACGTGAATATGACTGGGCGTATGTTACGCTCACGCCGTAGGCAGTGATCCGACGTATCTTAGGCAGTTGTTCCCGACGTGATTGTGAGCATGCGCACTGAGATGCGCCCACGGGACGGCGCATGCGCAGTTGGCGATTCGTATCTGTCTGGCGCTCGGCCCATCATTTGCATGGGGTCACGCCTCATTAGCATGGCTCACGCCCACTTCCTCTTACGCCGACTTACGCCTTGGAAACCCAGCGCAGATTTGGGAGGAAGTGCTTTGTGAATTCAGTGCTTGCCTCTCTGCGCTGCGCCGGCGTAGCGTAAAGGAGATACGCTACGGCGGCATTAAGTATGCGCCCGTGTCTGTGAATCCGGGCCAATGACATGGTACTCAAACGAAAAGTCGTTCAAAATGAATTGAGTCGAAGAACCATTAGATGGTTGGAATATTTTTTCCTTACTTGACCGAACGTTGGAAAGCAGTGGTGTGAGGCCAACATTACCCTGAAATATGCAGAAATAAAGAATGTGCAAAACAAATTTCCCACTGATAAAATGTCTATTGTTTCTCAGGAAGTAATATCACTTCTCAGGGAGGATGTGTACACAGGGTAATCGATTGAATACATAACACTGAATTGATGTATATGGTATGTATATAGCATTCTGATTAAGTCACCCTCACTGAACAGCTGCTAAGTAAATATGGAAAAGGATCCATGGTGTTTACTTAGCAGCTGTTGAATGCAGGTCACTTGAGCAGAATAGATATATAAATAACCTATAAGTCAACTCAATGTATTCTATGCAGCTGAATAGCAGGCTGACACTGTGTACACATCATTGGTCTATTTTCTTCCTGAGAAGTGATAGAACTTCTGAGAAGCAATAAATGTTCCCACACACAGTACATTTTCCTACTGGGAACTTTTTACTCTTTTACACGGTTGCTAAAGAATGTATCATGAGAATTGTTTGATCTGCCAAAGGATTTATACTTTGCTGCCAGTTTTGAGATCCACGCACAGCCCTGCCAGTCAGCACACCCAGGTCCTTAACCACGAGCACGACCGCAGCACAGGAATGGTGCTTAACCACTTAAGCCCCGGACCAATATGCTGCTAAATGCCCAGAGGCGTTTTTACAATTCGGCACTGCGTCGCTTTAACAGACAATTGCGCGGTCGTGCGACGTGGCTCCCAAACAAAATTCGCGTCCTTTTCTTCCCACAAATAGAGCTTTCTTTTGATGGTATTTGATTGCCTCTGCGATTTTTATTTTTTGCGCTATAAACAAAAATAGAGCGACATTTTTGAAAAAAAATCTATATTTTTTACTTTTTGTTATAAGAAAAATTGAATAAACTACATTTTAGTCAAACATTTAGGCCAAAATGTATTCAGCCACATGTCTTTAGTAAAAAAAATCGCAATAAAATAAAAATTAGCTTCCTAGCGGCAACAGTGACACTAATACAGCGATCAGAAAAATGATCGCTTAGTGACACTGGCAATAGAGAGTGGAAGGGTTAACTAGGGCGGTGATCAAGGGGTTAAAACTTTATTAGGGGGGGTACGGGGGCTACCCTGGACCTAACACTAACTGGCTGTCACACTGACACTAAATGCAGTGATCAGTACATATATGATCACTGCATTCAGTGACAGTGTGACAAGGGGGTGGGTGATCGGAAGGGGTTAAATGTGCCTATGTGTACTGGTGTCAGTGTAGTGTTAGGTGCGACTTACTGTGGCTCTTCTCTCATCTTGGCAGTTTGAAAATACCGCCGAGATGAGAGCTGCATCACTTCCTCTGCCTATGTTTACATTTTACAGGCAGAGGAAGTGACACGGCGGCGGCTCACAGGATTGGCTGGAAGCGATCACGAGGGGGCGGACAGAAACGAACAGCCGTCCCCTCGAGTCGGATCGCTCCCGGAGGTAAGCCGCACGCAGCGGAGGAGGTCCTGATCGGACCCCCGACCCGCTAGAAGGCAGGGACGTATATATACGCACATCTGCTTGTACGTGCCATTCTGTGGACGTTTATAGGCGTGCGGCGGGCATTAAGTGGTTAAAAACACATTGGAGTTGCAAAATATGGTGCCGTTGTGCCTGGTAACCAATCAGCTTCTAACTTCAGCTTGTTTGTTCAATTAAGTTTTGACAAAAAAAATGGAAGCTGATTGGTTTCTGCAATGGACCAAAAAGGACACATACTGTATAGAGTGGTGCGCCAACATACTATTCATAATAAAAAGGCATCACAACACCCTATTCACAATGAATGATGCCTCAACACCCTTTTTACAAGGAATGACGCCTCAAAACACAATTCACAATGAATGGCTCCACAACACACTATTCACAACAAATGGCACCCCAACACACCAGTTACAATGAATGGCGCCCCAACGCACTATTCACAACGAATGGTGCTCCAAAGCATCATTCACAATGATTTGGGCCCCAATACACCATTTAAAATTAATGGGGCCCCAATACACTATTCCCAATGAATGGCGCCCCAAACGCACCATTCACAATGAATGGTGCCACAACACACTATTCACAACGAATGGTGCTCCAAAACACAATTCACAATGAATGGCACTCTAGGCATGTGCATTTCGTTTCATTCCGAATCGAAATTCGGACAAATTTTTCATTATTCGGACATTTAGAATGCATACGAATTCCGGAATTGTAATATTAAGGAATTGAACCGAATCCGAACGAACGTTTTCGAATCGAAAACCCGCGGACGAAATTCGATCGAACATCGAAAACAAATTCTATTCGAATCGAATTCGAAAACAAATTCGAATGAAAATTGAAAGCAAATTTGAATCAAAATCTAAAAAATATAAATCGATTTCTAAAAAAGAATACAATAAAATAGAATATAAAATAATAAAACAATAGAATGAAAATCAAAGAATAGTAAAGAACAGAATAGAATTTAATAGAATGTAATGAAATACAATAGAATATGACCTGGCTTCTTCTATCTATCTTCCCTTTTCTGAAATTCAAAATTCATATAGAATGAACTCAAATTCGAATAGAAAAATATTAGAAGAGTAGAATAATAATATATATATAAAAAAAAAAATTCTGCTCTATTCTAATATTTTTCTATTCAAATTTGAGTTCATTCTATATGAATTTCGAATTTCAGAAAAGGGAAGATAAATAGAAGAAGCCAGGTCATATTCTATTGTATTTGATTACATTCTATTAAATTCCATTCTGTTCTTTACTATTCTTTGATTTTCATTCTATTGTTTTATTATTTTATATTCTATTTTATTGTATTCTTTTTTAGAAATCGATTTATATTTTTTAGATTTTGATTCAAATTTGCTTTCAATTTTCATTCGAATCTGTTTTCGAATCGAATTGTTTTCGAATTCGATTCGAATAGAATTTGTTTTAGAATCCGATTGAAATATTATCGAATCCGGTCTAAATATTTTCGAATTCGACCGGATTTTTCGAGATTCGGTCGAAAACGAACGAATTCCGAAAACGAATTTAACACATGTAACGAATCTAACTTAACGAAATTAATTAAATAACGAATTAAAACGAAACAAAACAAATTTTTCCCTTTTGCACATGTCTATGGCACTCCAATACACCATTTACAATGAATGGTGCCCCAGCTCACCATTCACAATTAATGGTGCCACAACACACCATACTGTATGCATTGAATAGCACCACAACACACCATTCACGATGAATGGCACCCAAAACCAGCCTGACCCATACCAGGCCACATAACCTGACAAAACACCTTGTCCCCATGTTGATGAGGACAAGGGCCTCTTTCCTATAACCCTGGCTGATGGTAGTGGGGGTCTGCAGGTGGGGGCTTATTGGAACCTGGAAGCCTCCTTTAATATTTTGGGTGCCCCCAGATACTGCCTTCCTACTACATGAATATGCTCATTCACAAAAAAATACAATCTAGAAGTAGGGGTGAAACATATCGGCCGAAAACAGCTGTTTTGGGGACATGCCGAAACAGCTCTATAATTGCAGATACGACTAGTGGCTGCAGAGCGGTAAAACACACTGAAACTGTCTCCGCTCTGCTCGCACACAGCCCCGCCTGCTCCTAACCACGCTGTGATAAACAGAATGCCGTTCTAATGCTGAGATGTTTTCTGTCTATCACAGCGTGGGGTTAGGAGGAGGCGGGGCTGTGTAGCAGAGCGGAGACAGTTTCATCCTTCGGGCGGCGCGCGGTGAGTTGCTTTCTTTTCTAGCCGGCGGGTCTCTGTTGCTGGCCGGACAGCTGGGACAGTGGAATTTCTGGACTGCAGGGCAGCATGTAGAGGAGGAGAGGAGCAGAGCACAGCCCCGCTTCCAGGTGCAGTCCATCCGCCTATCGGGAACTCATCCCCTGTGTGAAGTAATGTTGGCTGCGGGCTGCTCCATCTCCTGCACGGGGCTCTCTGCATTTCGCTCCCTGCACACACATGTACCAGGCAAGGCTGAGAGAGAGAGAGATAGCCCATACACAGCAGCACTGTTCCCAGTCCTAGTGCCATCCCTGTGCACTGCTAGAAGGATGGTGGTGGCACCAGGACAGACCTGCTGGATGATCCTCTTACTGCTGTTACAGGAGATGTGTGCTCTCTGCACTGAGTGAATGGGCAGCAGGCTGTGCTCATTTTCTCCTCACTACACTCATACAACATGTTTTTGGAGGTGACAGGGTTAAAAAAGAGAACCAGTCACCTCCAATTGCTATCACAATTGCTAAATTAATAAAATAAGTGATTAAAAAGTAAAGAATGAGAAAAATAATATTAAAAATAAGAAAATTATACAAAAATAAAAAAAGTAAAACGACAAGCTACAAAAAAAAAGTGATAAAGTAATAAAAAAAAAGAAAAAGAAACAAGAGGCGGCAATTGGGGGCACAGTGAGGCGGCAATTGGGGGCACAATTAGGTAGATACAAGTACATTGGATTAAAGTTACGGCGGCGTAGCTTAGCGTGTTTAAGATACGCTGCCGTAAATTAGCTAGGCTAGTAATGATTCTCAATATACTTGCCTGCTAATATACGGTGGCGTTGTTTGATGGTAATGAGGCTTGACCTCACGTTTTTTACGTTTTTGTTTAACTGCGCATGCGCCGGGCGCCTACATTTCCCAGTGTGCATTGCGGCTACGTACGCCGCACGGGCCTATTGATTTCGACGTGGACGTAAACAACGTAAATCCTGATTCGCGGACGACTTACGGAAAGGACGTAAAAAAAAATTTGAATCTCGCGGCGGGAACGGCGGCCATACTTTAACATTGTTATTCCACCTAATAGGTGGAATAACTTTAGGCCTGCTAATACCTTACGGAAACGGCTGCGGCGGCCTGGCGTACGTTCGTGAATCGGCGTATCCCCTCATTTACATATTCTACGCCGACCGCAATGGAAGTGCCACCTAGCGGCCATCCAAAATATTGCAACCTAAGATAGGACGGCGCAAGCCTTCGTATCTTAGATATGTTTAACCACTTCCCGCCCGGCCTATAGCCGATTTACGTCCGGGAAGTGGTTATGAAATCCTGACAGGACGTTCTAGAACGTCCTGCAGGATTTCATGCCGCGCGCGCCCGTGGGGGCGCGCATCGCGGCGATCGGTGATGTGGGGTGTCAGTCTGACACTCTGCATCTCCGATCTCGGTAAAGAGCCTCCGGCGGAGACTCTTTACCACGTGATCAGCCGTGTCCAACCACGGCTGATCACGATGTAAACAGGAAGAGCCGTTGATGGCTCTTCCTCCCTCGCGTCTGACAGACGCGAGTAGAGGAGAGCCGATCGGCGGCTCTACTGACAGGGGGGGTTCGCGCTGATTGTTTATCAGCGCAGCCCCCCCTCAGATCGCCACATGGACCACCAGGGATGCCCACCCTGGACCACCAGGGTGGGCAAAAAAAAAAAAAAAAAGCCTGAAAAAAAAAAAAAATAAGTCAAAAAAAAAAAAAAAAAAGCATTAAAAAAAAAGATGCCAATCAGTGCCCACAAATGGGCACTGATTGGCAACCTGGCAAAATCAGTGCTGCCCCACAGTGTCCATCAGTGCCACCCCACAGTGTCCATCAGTGCCACCCCACAGTGCCCATCCATGCCCAGTGCCCACCTATCAGTGCCCATCTGTGCCACCTATAAGTGCCGCCCATGAGTGCCCATCTGTGCCGCCCATGAGTGCCCATCTGTGCCGCCTATGAGTGCCCAGTGCCGCCCATGAGTGCCCATCCGTGCCGCCTATGTGTGCCCATCCGTGCCGCCTATGTGTGCCCATCCGTGCCACCTATGTGTGCCCATCAGTGCCGCCTATGAGTGCCCATCAGTGTCGCATACCAGCGCCGCCAATCAGTGCCACCTCATCTGTGCCCGTCAGTACTACCTCATCGATGTCCATCAGTGCCATCTCATCGGTGCCCATTAGTGCCACCATATCAGTGCCCGTAATTGAAAGAGAAAACTTATTTACAAAAAAATTAACAGAAAAAAATAAAAACGTAATTTTTTTTCCACATTTTCAGCCTTTTTTTAGTTGTTGCGCAAAAAAAAAAAAATCGCAGAGGTGATCAAATACCACCAAAAGAAAGCTCTATTTGTGGGGAAAAAAGGACGCCAATTTTGTTTGGGAACAGTGTAGCATGACCGCGCAATTGCCATTCAAAGTGCGACAGTGCAGAAAGCTGAAAATTGGCTTGGGCAGGAAGCTGCGTAAGTGCCTGGTATGGAAGTGGTTAAGCGTATCTCTGTTTGAGCATACGCTTAAACATAAGTCGGCGTAGATTCTGAGTTAGGTCGGCTTATCTACTGATAAGCCGGCCTAACTCTACCTGAATCTACCTAAGTGAGTATATGTTTTAACATACAATTATTAAAATAAAAAAGAAAAGTCATTTTCGGTTTCGGTTTCGGCCTGGCATTTTTTCGTTTCGGTTCTGAAATTTCCATTTCGGTGCACCATTATCTAGAAGTAAAGACACCCAAGTTTGAAAAGTTATGTATTAAAAAAAATGTAATCCCCTAAAAAATGTCCCTCATTGTAAGGCCGCGTACACACGGCCGAGAAACTCAACGGGCAAAACACATCGTTTTGCTCGGCGAGTTCCTTGTGAAGCCGCCGAGGATCTCGGCGAGCCAAATTTCCCCATTCCCGTCGGGGAAAAAGAAGACATGCTTTCTTTTTGGCCCGACGAGATCCTCGGCGGTTTCCTCGTTGAAAAGTGAACACACGACCGGTTTCCTCTGCAAAAAAAAAAACAGCCAGCAAGCTTCTTGCTGTTTTTTGCCGAGAAACTCGGCCGTGTGTACGAGACCTGAATCCATTCTCAAAACTGCCTGCTGAAAAATAAAACAGATGATCCAGCGCAAATGACCATACCAAACGTACCACTAGCCAAATCACAGCTCACCCAAGCTGTCATCAGCTATATACACCCTGTTCCAAATTATTATGGCAATGATATTTTTCTCATTTACCTAAATAATTGATGTAAACAACAGTCAGCATAATTCTCATAATATCAACTATTAAGAGTACAATTCAAAATTTATTGAACAAACCTCCTAATGATAACAGTTTTTTTTTCCAAAATAAAAAACTTACAACGCACCGTTCCAAATTATTACGCACAGTCATTTTCAAAACACTTTATAGGTTGTAAAGAACTGAAAAAAAAATTTTTTTTGTGTGTTTGCAGCATATTTACTGAAATCAAAAGCTATTTCAATCAAACTTTGAACAACATTTTAACTTTTTAACCACTTGAGATCCGCGCTATAGACGAAATACGTCCGCAGCGCGGCTCTCAAGTGCCAAGTGGCCGTTTAAAAACGGCCTTTATGTGCATTACCCGCGCGCGCCACTGGGTGGCGCGCGGCGGGTAAAAACTGTCCCGACGCATCGCCGAAGACCCGATGCGTGTACCTGGCGGCCGCGATGTCCGCCGGGTACACGCGATCGTCGGTGACACGGCCGGTAACAGCAGGGACGTGGAGCTCTGTGTGTAAACACAGAGCTCCACGTGCTGTCAGAGGAGAGGAGACCGATCTGTGTCTCTTGTACATAGGGACACAGCATCGGTCCCCTCCCCCAGTCACCCCCCTCCCCCCCACACAGTTATAACACACCCAGGCTACACAGTTAACCCCTTCCTCACCCCCTAGTGTTAACCCCTTCACTGCCAGTCACATTTATACAGTAATTCATGCATTTTTATAGCACCGATCGCCGTATAAATGTGAATGGCGCCAAATTTGTGTCAAAAGTGTCCGATACGTCCGCCGCAATATCCCAGTCCCAATAAAAATCGCAGATCGCCGCCATTACTAGTAAAAAAAAAAAATAATAAAAAAAATCATAATTCTGTTCCCCATTTTGTAGGCGCTATAACTTTTGCGCAAACCAGTCGCTTATTGCGATTTTTTTTTTTTTTTTACAAAAATACGTCGAAAAATACGTATCGGCCTTAACTGAGAAAAAAAATAGTTTTTTAAAAAAAAATTGGGATATTTATTATAGCAACAAGTAAAAAAAATATATATTTTTTTAAAATTGTTGCTCTTTTTTTGTTTATAGCGCAAAAAATAAAAACCGCAGCGGTGATCAAATACCACCAAAAGAAAGCTCTATTTGTGGGGAAAAAAGGACGCCAATTTTGTTTGGGAGCCACGTCGCACGACCGCGCAATTGTCAGTTAAAGCGACGCAGTGCCGGACGCTGAGATTTCGCCTGGGAACGAAGGGGGTTTATGTGCCCAGTAAGCAAGTGGTTAAACATTTTAACAGGTCACGTTACATTATAACATAGGACCCCTTATTTGATAGCAGCTTCACAAGTCTTGCATCCATTGAACTTGTGAGTTTTTGGACACTTTCTGCTGGAATTTGTTTGCAAGATGTCAGAATCGCCTCCCAGAGCTGCTGTTTGGATGTGAACTGCCTCCCACCCTCATAGATCTTTTGCTTGAGGATGCTCCAAAGGTTCTCAATAGGATTGAGGTCAGGGGAGGATGGAGCCCACACCATGACTTTCTCTCCTTTTATCCCCATAGCAGCCATTGATGCAGAGGTATTCTTTGCAGCACGAGATGGTGCATTGTCATGCATGAATGCATGGTGATTTTATTACGGAAAGCATAGTTCTTCCTTCTGTACCAGGGAACAAAGTGGTCAGTCAGGAACTCCACATACTTTGCAGAGGTCATCTTTACATCTTCGGGGACCCTAAAGGGGCGACCAGCTCTTCCCATGATTCTGGCCCAAAACATGACTCCACCACCGCCTTGTTGACGTTGCAGCCTTGTTGGAACAGGGTGGCCGTCCACCAACCATCCACAACTCCATCCATCTGGACCATCCAGGGTTGCATGGCACTCATCAGTGAACAAGACTGTTTGAAAATTAGTCGTCATGTATTTTTCTGCCCAATGCAGACGTTTCTGCTTGTAAGCATTGGTTAGTGGCGGCCAAATGGAAGGTTTATGCACAGTTGCAAGACTCTGGAGGACTCTACACCTTGATGTCCGTGGGACTCCAGAGGCACCAGCAGCTTCAAATATCTGTTTGCTGATATGTAATGGTGTTTTAGTAGCTGCTCTCTTGATCTGATGGATGGATCTGGCAGAAATCTTCCTCAATGTGCCTTTATCTGCACAAAACCCGTCTGTGCTCTGAATCAGCCACAAATCTCTTAATACGCTTACGTTTTCGTGAAATATCGAATGTTTTCATATCTCGTCCAAGGCATTGAACTATTTCACTCTTTTCGGCAGCAGAGAGATCCTTTTTCTCCCCCATATGGCTTGAAAATGGTGCTCTGCTTAATAATGTGGAACACCCTCCTTTGGTAGTTTTTCCTTTAATTGGGCTCAACTGGCAATCTAACTATCACAGGTGTTCGAGATTGTTTTCAGTGATCAAAAGAGCCCTGAGACACAACGCCATCCATGAGTTAAACTGAAAAACAAAATATTTAGGGCCAGATTCACATAGAACTGCGGCAGCGTAATGTATCGTAGATACGTTACACCGCCGCAAGTTTTCATCGCAAGTGCCTGATTCACCAAGCCGTCATTTTTTCGAACGGTGACGCGCGTAGCGTACTTCCGTATTCCCGGACGTGTTAAGCAAACGACGTTCAATTTTAAATTTCGACGCGGGAACGACGGCCATACTTTAGACAGCAATACGATTGCTGACTAAAGTTAGGGCAGGTGAAACGACGACTAACTTTGCGACGGGAAACTAGACTAGCAGCGACGTAGCGAACGCGAAAATCCGTCGTGGATCCGCCGTAACTGCTAATTTGCATACCCGACGCTGGTTTACGACGCGAACTCCACCCAGCCGCGGTATTGCATCCTAAGATCCGACAGTGTAAAACAATTACACCTGTCGGATCTTATGGATATCTATGCGTAACTGATTCTATGAATCAGTCGCATAGATAGAAACAAGGGGCCAGATCCTCAAAAGAGATACGGCGGAGTAACTGCTGTTACTCCGTCGTATCCCTGGTCCTAACTATGGAACTGATCCACAGACTCAGTTTCCCATAGTTAGGACGAAGATCCGACATGTGTAATTGAATTACACTGTCGGATCTTAAGGATGCAATTCTAGGCCGGCCGCTAGGTGGCGAGGCCATTGCGGCCGTCGTAGAATATGCAAATGACCAGTTACGGCGATCCACGAACGCTCCGACGGGCCCGTCGCTAGAAATCTACGTCGTTTACGTCGAGTTCCGCCGCGTAAAACTAGGGCTAAGCCCTAGTTCTCTTAAGCCATGTTAAGTATGGCCGTCGTTCCCGCGTCGAATTTTAAATTCTACGTCATTTGCGTAAGACGTCCGTGAATGGCGCTGGACGCCATTTACGTTAACGTCTAAGCAAATGACGTCGGAGCGACGTCAGTTAGCGCAATGCACGTCGGGTAAGTTACCCGACAGAGCATGCGCAGTACGTCCGGCGCGGGAGCGCGCCTAATTTAAATGGGACTCGCCCATTTGAATAGGAACGCCTTGCGCCGGACGGATTTAAGTTACAGCGCCGCAAATTTCCAGGTAAGTGCTTTGTGGATCGGCACCTAACTTGGGAGATTTGCGGCAGTGTAACTTAACTCTGAAAAGTTAAGTTGCGCTCGGCGACTGTGGATCTGGCCCAGAGAAACAACGGCGTATCAGGAGAAACGCCGTCGTATCTAATTGGTGAATCTGGCCCTTAATCTTTGTGACACTGAAATAGAATTTGCATAATAATTTGGAACAGGGTGTAAGGGAAGGGGTGGGGATAGTGGTGGTAGTATTGTCTATATATTGACCATGGCCATATTTGGGCAATGATGCAACCCCTCCGATCCCCAACCATTCGGGTGAATAGGGCGAGTGAAGTGAGTGGTTGGTAAGGTCATGGCTGGTTCAAGCACCGACTGATTCCTTAGCAATCATTGACAACTGGAGCTGTCACGTTCATCCTCACCAATTGCTCCAAATATTCAGCATTTGGACAAACATCGAACAGACAGTGTTTGGTCCAAACTCAAATTCGAATCAGACTCTTACCTCACCCTTTTATTCAACCTTTTTGAGACCAGGGCGCTGTAAATTCTTTGAAAATCTTCCATGCTCTAAGAGAGAAAATAAAGTTTGGACTCACACAATTGAATAATAGGAATCCAAAACAGGTATTGAAATTCTGACATGCTCTGAATGGGGCTGGGTGTCACAGTGCAGGGAATGGGGGTTTTGGATTGGTTTGGGCTACTCATCAGCAGCCTTGGTGGCCCTGCAGCAGATGAGGTTTCTAGAGGGGGTGTGGGACACTGTTAAAGGTTGAGGGCACTTTGGAAGGCTGGAGGCTTTACAGTGGGCTGGTGGGCACTGTGCAGGGGATGGGGGTTGTGGTGTGGGTTAGGGTACTCGTCAGCAGACTTGATGGCCCTATAAGGGATGAGGTTTCTGGAGGAGGCTGTGGGACAATGTTAAATGTTGGGGGCACTTTGGAAGGCTGGAGGCTCTATAGTGGGCTGGGTGTCACAGTGCAGGGGATGGGGTTGTGGTGTGGGTTAGAGTACTCGCCAGCAGACTTGGTGGCCCTGTAGGGAATGAGGATTCTGGAGGTGGCTGTTAGACAATGTTAAAAGTTTGGGGCACTTTGGATGGCTGGGGGCTCTACAGTGGGCTGTGGTGCACTGAGGGACACTGGATGGCACTGTGGGAGGCTGGGCAGCATTGTGGGAGGTTGGGGCCTTCAGAGAGCATAAGGGCAATCTGGGACACTATGGCAGATTGGGGGGGGGGCACTATGGTAGCTGGGAGGCCTTGTGGGAGGTAAGGGACCTGCAACTGGCTGGAGACCAGGAAGGAGAGAGGCCCCAGCCCAGCAGTGGGTGCTCCCGGTGAAGGCAAACCACTGCTTTAGACAATAAAAGATTATTACTATAATATAATGTACTCAGACTTGACTGCTAAGAATTATGAAACACTATGAAATACCCAGGTATACCAGCAATGAGAATTTCACACAAGAAGAGGGAACTTCATTTTTTATTCCGGAAGCTATTACAGTTTAATAATTAAACAGATTACCGTAAGTGATTAAATACTTGTCTTGATTAAAAGCTGTAGATAATCACAACCGTTGACAGTGTGGGAACACAATGAGTTACTATGGAGCTCGGAGACTCCGTGTAATACGATTGATCCCTATGCAAACAACATTTGTGTTCTTCTCAAAGTGGTGACTAATCTTACACCGTGCGATAGTAAACTGTGATAACGATGCAGGTTATTATTATCGTCCAGATAACCAGGAAATTATACTGGCGACACAAATATTTCCACACAAAGCCAACCAGAGACTTCATCTTAAAGGGATTGGGTAATGATGTTTGGCTTTGCTGTTGAAATTTTACAAATTGGAAGGATGAAATGTCACCAACACCTGTTTTGGGTGAATGTCACATTGAATGAATGAAAACTTATATAGCGCAACACATGCGAACTTAATCGCCTCTGGGTCAGATAAGGCCAACACTTTGGGGCCATACAGGGTCCCAACCTCAAGGCAGCCCAGTAATGATGTAATCCTGATTTTTCACAAAGCGTTCTCTGATTGGACGAGGTGGAGTGGAAGGGTGGTGATGATACGATCATCACCTTGCCGTTCAGAGGATGCCCTTCTTTTTTTCGCAAAGGGTTCTCTGATTGAACAAGGTGGCAAGGAAGGGTGGTGATGTTATGATCTTCACCTCGTAATTTAGAGGATGCCTTCCATTTTTCACAAAGCATTCTCTGATTGGACAGTGACGAGGAGGGGTGGTGATGTCGCGATATTTACCTGGTCCAATCAGAGCTCATTTGGTGAAAAATGGAAGGCAACCTCTGAATGGCACCCATGCTGTGGCCACTACAGTGATTCTCCACTTCCATGGGGATCAGCCAGATTTGGAATATGTATACTTACACTGGTCCAAGTTAGACCAAGGTATGTGTAGCACCCTAATGTTTGGGTGACATATGGTGACATTATATAAGCCATGGGCACTGCATGGACAGATTAGGAATGAATGGGGTCTCAGCCAATGGGCAGGGATTTTATTGGGTCCCTTGGCCTGCTGGGAGAACCTATTTATTTGGGTGGAGTCAGGTGATCAGGGTTCTGTGCCACCTGGACGGCTGTCTGGGTGGACGTGGGTCGTATTGCCCCGGGCTGCTAGGCCAGAAACCTAAGGCCTATCCCTGGGACATCTGGCTGCCAGGCTATCTGAGAACCAATGCAGAAGTAGTGCAGGGTGGGGACTGCAGGATTGTAGTTCAACCAGAAGTAACAGTTACGCCGGCCGGGGGAACCTGTCGTGGGGTAGAGGGGAAGATGTTGTCACAAAGGGACCATCCACCTTTTTACCGGAGACCACAGTGAGTGTGCTGAGGCCAGTACCAGAGCAGACTTCTCGCCAACCAGGGATGGTGAAGAAGTGGGAAAGCATCAGCAAGTGCCAAGTCAGAGACCCAGAGGGACAGCAGAGGTCAAGCTTGTGGAGTGCCAAGCAAGGGACCTAATGTGTAAGCAGGGGTAAAGCTTGAAGAGTATCTGTGAGTGCCAAGCCAGGGACCCAGCAGTGAAGCAGGGGTGACGCTTGAAGAAGATACTGAAACAGCTTAGGGGATCCAGTGGCTAGTGGATCTGAAGTCTAGTGAGAGAAACTGGGAGCTCGTTGAGTGAAGACCCAGAGTGAGGGATTGTGGGGTAAAGAGAACTGCTTGTGTTGCACAAAGTTGAATACCTTTACGGTTAGTAACAACTATAAGATTGTTGCCATAAGAGACCGCAGTCTTACCTATGAAGAAGTGGTGTACGGCTGGAGGCCTTCACCTGTATAGCTGTCTACCTATATCTCGGAGTATGCCAATTAACATTGCATCTACCTAAGGGTTTCCTGGCCCTAACCCTCCTTCCAACAGTTCTGTTTAAGAGACAATAAATCACTTTGCATTCAAAAAGTGTCTGGCGCCCACCTGTTTATCTTGCATTACACCCACCATGCCTGGTAACTCATTTTACACTGAAGGATGTCAGCTGTCCCTAATTCTGGAGGTCACCATTGGGCTTTAGGGTTCCCGGGACTGCTACATATGCAAAAAAAAAACATACCTGGAATTCAGCATTTTTATGAAATAAAAAAGATACATTGATTGGTAGCTTCCATGGCGGTCTTTCAAGCATGAAGTATGCGTACTTGAAATGGTCTAAGCTATAAGATCATATATGGAGTTCAGCTTTAACCTCTTGCCAAACATGTAACGCATAAGTGCGTCAGGAGTGAAGGTGGGCTTTAACACCTACACTACATGCCGCACATATGCATCCATGGTAGCCAAGTTTTTGTACTGAGAGCCACAGCTACTACAGTGATCTGTGCTGTCTTCCAGGTCCCATGCCGACACAGGCATCATATAGAGAATGCCTTCCATTTTTTGCAACAAATGCAAAATGTTTTCTGATTTGGTAAGGTAAAGAGGTAGGGTGGTGATGTCACATCAGAGAACGCCTTGTATTCATTGTAAAAAATGTTCGGTGTTCTCCGAATGGTGCCTGCGCCAAGCGGGCACAGGGCTTGAAAGACACCAACGATCACTATAGTAGTGGCAGCTACTACAACGATCCTCCACTTCCACGGGTATAGTTCAGGTATGGAATATATACAGTGGCCCAGATTCTCATACAATTACGTTGCTCCTGGGCAGCGTAACGTATGTGATTTACGTTACACCGCCGCAGGTTTACAGCGTTAGTGCCTGATTCTCAGAACACTTAACTGTAAACTTGCGGCGGTGTATCGTAAAAGCGCTCGGCGCAAGCCCGCCCAATTCAAATGGGGCGGGCACCATATAAAATAGGCGCGTTCCCCCGCCGAACGTACTGCGCATGCTCCGTCGGGTAAATTACCCGACGTGCATTGCGCTAAATGACGTCGCACCAACGTCATTTGCTTAGACGTTAACGTAAATGGCGTCCAGCGCTATTCACGGACGTCTTACGCAAATGACGTCGATTTTTTAAATTTCGACGTGGGAACGACGGCCATACTTAACCTTGGCTGCGCCTCCATAGACCCAGGGGCAACTTTACGCATCGGAAAGGCTACGGAAACAACGTAAATTATCTGCGTCGAGCGCGCGTACGTTCGGGAATCGTCGTAATTTGCTAATTTACATAAGCGACGGGGAAAACGACGTCGGCGACACCTAGCGGCGGGAAAAAAATTGCACTTAAGATCTGACAGCATAAGAGCCTTACGCCTGTCAGATCTAATGGGTATCTATGCGTAACTGATTCTAAGAATCAGTCGCATAGATACCCGGGGCCAGATTAGGACTTACAACGGCGCAAATGGTGTTGCGCCGTCGTAACGCCTTTGAGAATCTGGGCCAGTATGTCCAGGGCTTTTTTTCTCAAACAATAGGTGCTAGAACTCAACCACAACCCCCCAAAACCCCTCCCCCTACACACACCCTCCAAATCACACCAAATAGTGGGTGTGGTCAGATTTCACAAACAGTAGGAGGGTCTTAAAGGATTGCATTACATACAGAGCTGTCACTTGTAAGCACAGAAACCAGACTTCTGTGTTTACAAGCATTTGTGGTGAGCATGCACCAAAGGGTCTGAGTCAGAGGTGGTGAAACTGAGTTCCACCTGAAAAAAATCCCTCAGTATGTCCAAGGTGGACCAATGTACCTATGAAAAAAAATACTATCTCGGATTTTGGTTTTTAAAATTTATATTTTACAAATTTTAATTTAAAGGGTACTTGTAGTTATTAACCACTTCCAGACCGATGTACGTCTTTATACGGCCTAACTTTAAAGATAGATATCTCGGTAACAGCAGCAGCTGCTGCCACAACCGAGGTATCTATCTTTAGTGTCAGCGGTCCGGTACATGATAACGGCGGTCTCCGCGGCGGATTCGCCGCGAGATCGCCGTTATCGGTGGCGGGAGAGGCCCCCCCCCCGCCGCTCTCCCGCGCCCCCCTGCCGCTTACCGGAGCCGTCGGTAGCGGCGGAGGAGATCGCGACCATTCGGCAGCTGTGCGGGGTTGCGAGGGAAGGAAAAATGTCCTTCACCCGTCCCCAAAGCTCTGCTGGGCGGAAGTGACGTCAAAACGTCAGTCCCGCCCAGCCTCTTAAAGAAACATTTTTTTTTTTGTCATTTGAAAAAATGACATTTTCACATTTTTTTTTTTTTTTTTTTGCATTTAAGCCTAAATATGAGATCTGAGGTCTTTTTGACCCCAGATCTCATATTTAAGAGGACCTGTCATGCTTTTTTCTATTACAAGGGATGTTTACATTCCTTGTAATAGGAATAAAAGTGATAATTTTATTTTGTATTTTTTTCCAGTGTAAAAAATAATAAAATAAATAAAAATAAATATGAAACAAAAAGAAAAATTTTTTTAAAGCGCCCCGTCCCGACGATCTCGTGCGCAGAAGCGAACGCATACGCGAGTAGCGCCCGCATATGAAAACGGTGTTCAAACGACACAAGTGAGGTATCGCCGCGATCGTTAGAGCGAGAGCAATAATTATAGCCCTAGGCCTACTCTGTAACTCAAAAAATGCAACCTATAGAATTTTTTAAACGTCGCCTATCGAGATTTTTAAGGGTAAAAGTTTGACGCCATGCCACGAGCGGGCGCAATTTGTAAGCGTGACATGTTGGGTACCATTTTACTCGGCGTAACATTATCTTTCACAATATCTAAAAAAATTGGGCCAAATTTATTGTTGTCTTATTTTTTAATTCAAAAAAGTGTTTTTTTTCCAAAAAAAGTGCGCTTGTAGGACCGCTGCGCAAATATGGTGTGACAAAAAGTATTGCAATGATCGCCATTTTATTCTCTAGGGTATTAGAAAAAAATATATATATAATGTTTGTGGGTTTTAAGCAATTTTCTAGCAAAAAAAACTTGGCTATGTCTGCTGACAGCACGTAAAGCCATCCAAAATCCTGGACAGCGCCTACTCCACCATCACTATCAATAGTGATAAAAGATCTTTAAATGCTTCTATATATTGAAAAATTGGACATATCAAACCACTCTTTCAACTCAACTCAAGGACCAGCGCACGCCTATTTACGTTGACAGAATGGCACGGACAGGCATAAGGGCGTACAGGTACGTCCCCTTTAAGATGCTGCCATGCGGTCGCGCCGCCACCGGCGCCCTCGTGACCCTGCTGCAATCTCCTTGAGCCCGACCGTGGGTCCCGCGGACTAGATCACCACAGGGATACCCGCGATCGTCTCACCGAGAGATAGAGCGGGGAGATGCTAATGTAAACAAGCAACTCCTCGCTCTGCCTAGTGACAATGACACTGATCTCTACTCTGTATAATCGGAGCGGAGATCAGTGACGTGTCACACACAGCCCATCCTCCTCAGGACACATTTAACCCCAACAGCGCCACCTACTGGTTAACCTCTTCACTGCCAGTGTCATTTTCACAGCATTTGTTATAGCACTGATCGCTGTAAAAATTAGAATGGTCCCAAAAATTTGGTTTCATGACAATTAAATTATTAATATAATTGTGACCAATGGGTGTGATTCAAAAAGTTCCCTAAATAATACAGTCCATAAATACTTAATATTAGGGAACACCAGTGCTCAGTGCAATAAGTCCATAAGCTGATAATTATCGTGTCCAAAAAACGTGATGAATCCTCCACCAATCAGCAGAAATTACTTCTTACCAGCTTGCCATGATCCCCTTTGACAGAGGATCACTGTGTGCATGTAATCAAGATTCTCACTCCAGAAAACAGCTCAAACAAATCCGATCCTTTAAGCAGTAACTCTCATCAATTGGCAGACGTAAATCATCAGCAGATATACCCGATATGTAAAAGATAATGATTTCTCCACAGTGCATTAAACGTATACAAAATATTTATTAAAAAGATTGGAAATGAACTTACAATGTTGCAGGAAAAATAGGCCTTGTGGAGCAATCATTATCTTTTACATATCGGGTATATCTGCTGATGATTTACCTCTACCAATTGATGAGAGTTACTGCTTAACCACTTAAGACCCGGACCTTTAGGCAGCTAAAAAAGAAAACTAGCATTGGGACTTTAAATGAGGCATATGAAAAACGTACGCCTCCATCCCTGTTGGATACAACAAAGCCAAATTCAACTGTCTAACTGTATATGTTAAAAGCATAAAAGCAGAACGCAGAGAGCCTTGTCGATGGCTCTGCAGCTTAATCATGTACTTGCAAATGCGTGCAACCAATCCTCTGCTTTTAACATATACAGTTAGACAGTTGAATTTGGCTTGCTGTTTGGGTGGTAAGTGTGAGCCTGATTAAAAACATTTACAACTTTATTTATACTTACTGTTTGCTTAAAAACGCATCTCATCTAAAGTCCCAAAATCTCCCCTCTTTTTAGGCAGCTAAAGGATCTGGCCAGTTTTTGCGATTCGGCACTGCGTCACTTTAACTGACAATTGCGCGGTCCCAAACAAAATTGGCGTCCTTTTTTCCCCACAAATAGAGCTTTCTTTTGGTGGTATTTGATCACCTCTGCGTTTTTTATTTTTTGCGCTATAAACAAAAATAGAGCAACAATTTTGAAAAAAATGCAATATTTTTTACTTTTTGCTATAATAAATATCCCCCAAAAAACTATAAAAAAAAATATTTTTTTCGTCAGTTTAGGCCGATACGTATTCTTCTACATATTTTTGGTAAAAAAAATTGCAATAATCGTTTATCGATTGGTTACGCAAAATGTATAGCGTTTACAAAATAGGCGATAGTTTTATTGCATTTTTATTATTATTTTTTTTTTTTTACTACTAATGGCGGCGATCAGCAATTTTTTCGTGACTGCGACATTATGGCGGACACATCGGACAATTTTGACACATTTTTGGGACCATTGTCATTTTCACATCAAAAAATGCATTAAAAATGCATTGTTTACTGTGAACATGACAATTGCAGTTTGGGAGTTAACTACAAGGGGGCGCTGAAGGGGTTAAGTGTGACCTCATCTGTGTTTCTAACTGTAGGGAGGTGTGGCTGTAGGTGTGACGTCATTGATTGTGATTCCCTATATAAGGGAACACACGATCAATGACGGCGCCACAGTGAAGAACGGGGAAGCTGTGTTTACACACAGCTCTCCCCGTTCTTCAGCTCCGGGGACCGATCGCGGGACTCCAGCGGCGATCAGGTCTGCGGGTTCCCGCGGCCGCGGTCACTGAGCTTCGGACCGGGTCACGGGAGCGTGCCCGCGACCCACGGCTGGGCACTTAAAGAGGACATACCTGTACGTGCTTGTGCCCAGCCGTGCCATTCTGCCGACGTATATCTGCAGGAGGCGGTCCTTAAGTGGTTAAAGGATCGGATTTGTTTGAGCTGTTTTCTGGAGTGAGAATCTTGATTACATGCACACAGTGATCCTCTGTCATAGGGGATCATGGCAAGCTGGTAAGAAGTAATTTCTGCTGATTGGTGGAGGATTCATTAAGTTTTTTGGACACAATAATTATCAGCTTATGGACTTTTTGCACTGAGCACTGGTGTTCAATATTTGGCGATCACTAATATTAAGTATTTATGGACTGTATTATTTAGGGACCTTTTTGAATCACACCCATTGGTCACAATTATATTAATAATTTAATTGTCATGAAACCATTGAAATAATGGTACCGAATTTATCGCGGTATAACGCGCTCCCGCGTATACCGCGCACCCCTAAAGTAACCCCCAATCCTGTGGAAAAAAACTTATTTTTGTACTTACAGTTTTGGTGTCTTGCGCGGCGTCCATCGGCGGCCTCGTCGGGTCCGGCGTCCTTCTGCGGCTTCGGGTGTCCTCTTCGGCGGGTCCGGCGTCCTTCTGCGGCTTCGGGTGTCCTTCTGCGGCTTCGGGTGTCCTCTTCGGCGGGTCCGGCGTCCTTCTGCGGCTTCGGGTGTCCTTCTGCGGCTTCGGGTGTCCTTCTGCGGCGTGTCCGGTGTCCTCTTCGGCGGGTCCGGTGTCCTCTTCGGTGGGTCCGGCGTCCTTCTGCGGCGTCCTCGCGCCCTCCCCGCTCGTTTCCCGCGCCGAGTTTTGAATACTGCGCCAGCATATACCGAGCGCAGTACACTCGGGCAGGCTTGGCAACTGTCGCGCTCACGTCCTGGACGTGACTGCGGAAGAAGCCGAGACTGGCCGACTATACCCGAGTGTACTGTGCTCGGTATATGTCGGCGCAGTATTCAAAACTCGGCGGGGGAAAGCGGGTATCGGCGTATATCGCGCACCCACGATTTTGCCCTGATTTTCAGGGCAAAAACGTGCGCGATATACGCCGATAAATACGGTAATTGATGTATTCATGTCACTAGTTATATATCAGTTCATTACTAGCCTGTTTGGGCACATTTATAATTTTTGGTGATTATATTTTTTCAAATTATTATTTATATCACATGGTTAGGGGGTCAGCCCAATTTATTTTTCTTTCCATGCTGTTTTCTGTACCAATTGTTTACATGTTAATCGCAGCTCCCATTTGAACAAGCTGTGATTTGGTTTTGCAGCTGTTCCTTTTTTTCTAGTACTTTAAGCGCAGTTTTGCAATTTTTAGCTATAGCTTTTGTGCAAACCAATCAATATACGCTTATTGCGATTTTTATATATATATATATATATATATATATATATATATATATATATATATATATATATATATATATATATATATGTAGAAGAATACGTATCGGCCTAAACTGAGCAAAAACATTTTTTATATATTTTTGGGGGATATTTCTTATAGCAAAAAGTAAAAAATATTGTTTTTTTTTCAAAATTGTCGCTCTATTTTTGTTTATAGCGCAAAAAAACACAGAAGTGATCAAATACCACTAAAAGAAACTCTATTTGTGGGAAAACAAGGACGTCAATGTTGTTTGGGAGCCACATTGCACAACCGCGCAGTTGTCAGTTAAAGCGCCGTAGTGCCGAATGGCAAAAAGTGGCCTGGTCTTTGACCAGCAAAATGGTCTGGGGTTGAAGTGGTTAAAAGATGGCAAACATTCATGGAAAGTTCTCTGACTAATACAGAAATAATACAAATTATGACAACAATTAAATACTGAGTGGTATGATAAAGCCTTTGGGGCAGATCCACAAAGAGAGTACGCCGGCGTATCTACTGATACGCCGGCGTACTTTCAAATTTCCTGCATCGTATCTTTGGTTTGAATCCTCATACGACGGCATCTGGGTTAGATCCGACAGGCGTACGACTTTGTACACCTTCGGATCTTAGATGCAATACTTCGGCGTCCGCTGGGTGGAGTTCCCGTTGTTTTCCGCGTCGAGAATGCAAATTAGCTATTTCCGACAATCCACGAACGTACGAGCGGCCGTCGCATTCTTTTACGTCGGCCGGCTACAAATTTTCACGTGCAATTTTTATATCTTCATATTGTAAGTGCGATTTTACTTATTTTACAGTAGGTGCACGCGATATTGTGTCAATCTCGCTCCCTTTCTCGGCGAGATTGAGCACCTACGAGCCCCATCGCGGGAGCCAGCGCCGAGCTGGCTTGCCGCGATGGAGACAGAGCCGTCATAGAAGCGACGGGAGATCTGACTTGGATTCCCGCCAATTCTACACGTGTGCGGCGTTTGTTATGAATCCTGAGGGGGAAGTCCCCGCCGGATTTTAAATAAAAATTCGGCATGGGTTCCCCCCTCAGGAGCATACCGGACCCTTAGGTCTGTTATGGGTTGTAAGGAGAGCCCCCCTACGCCGAAAAAACGGTGTAGGGGGTCCCCCTACAAGCCATACCAGACCCGTATCCAAAGCACGCTACCCGGCCGGCCAGGAAAGGAGTGGGGACGGGCGAGCGCCCCCCCCCCCCTCCTGAGCCGTACCAGGCTGCATGCCCTCAACATGGGGGGGTTGGGTGCTCTGGGGCAGGGGGGCGCACTGCGGGGCCCCCCCACCCCAGAGCACCCTGTCCCCATGTTGATGAGGACAGGGCCCCTTCCCGACAACCCTGGCCGTTGGTTGTCGGGGTATGCGGGCGGGAGGCTTATCGGAATCTGGGAGCCCCCTTTAATAAGGGGGCCCCCAGATACCGGCCCCCCACCCTAAGTGAATGGATATGGGGTACATCGTACCCCTACCCATTCACCTGGAGGAAAAATGTTAAAGTCAATAAACACAACACAAGAGTTTTTAAAATAATTTATTAGTCTGCTCCGGAGGCCGCCCCCTGTCTTCTTTAGCTCTGTTTACCAGGGGGGGCTTCTTCTTTGACGTCTTCGGGTGGGGGCCGCTCTTCGCCGCCGTCCGGTTCTCTTCCACCGCCGGGGGGGTCGCTTTTATAAAAGCGCCCACTCCTCGGCGGGTTTCCTCCGACGTCTTCGGCGGGGGGTGGTGTGCTTCTTCTTCCGCTATCCGGGGGGGTCTTCTTCGGCTATCCGGGGGGTCTTCTTCACTCTCCGGGGGTCTTCTGCTATGTTCGCCGCTCTCCGCTGTTGACTCGGCGCACCCCGGTTCTTCCTCCAGCTGTCCGGTGCCTTCTCCTTCAGCGCTGAACGTCTATCTTCTTCTTCCGTGCTGTGACGTATTCTTCTTCTTCCGGGCTGTGACGTCATCTTCTTCTCTTCTCCCGATGTTGACACGTCGCCTCTTCTCGCTGAAATGACCGGTGCTTGGCTTGCATCGGACCTATATAGGCCTCACAGTCCCATCATGCTCCGGTACCTACCCACGTGGGTAGGTATCCCGAAGACGTCAAAGAAGAAGCCCCCCCTGGTAAACAGAGCTAAAGAAGACAGGGGGCGGCCTCCGGAGCAGACTAATAAATTATTTTAAAAACTCTTGTGTTGTGTTTATTGACTTTAACATTTTTCCTCCAGGTGAATGGGTAGGGGTACGATGTACCCCATATCCATTCACTTAGGGTGGGGGGCCGGCATCTGGGGGCCCCCTTATTAAAGGGGGCTCCCAGATTCCGATAAGCCTCCCGCCCGCATACCCCGACAACCAACGGCCAGGGTTGTCGGGAAGGGGCCCTGTCCTCATCAACATGGGGACAGGGTGCTCTGGGGTGGGGGGGCCCCGCAGTGAACCCCCCTGCCCCAGAGCACCCAACCCCCCCATGTTGAGGGCATGCAGCCTGGTACGGCTCAGGAGGGGGGGGGGGCGCTCGCTCGTCCCCACTCCTTTCCTGGCCGGCTGGGTAGCGTGCTTTGGATACGGGTCTGGTATGGATTGTAGGGGGACCCCCTACGCCATTTTTTCGGTGTAGGGGGGCTCTCCTTACAACCCATAACAGACCTAAGGGCCCGGTATGCTCCTGAGGGGGGAACCCATGCCGAATTTTTATTTAAAATCCGGCGGGGACTTCCCCCTCAGGATTCATAACAACACCGCACACGTGTAGAATTGGCGGGAATCCAAGTCGGATCTCCCGTCGCTTCTATGACGCGCACGTTGGAATGTGCTGTCACTATTCCAGTGAGTGCGAGATGTCGGCGAGATCTCGGCACCATGTCGCCGAGAATCAGCGCGATGCTGTCGTGCTAAAAACACAGTGGGCCTGATTTACTAAGCTATGTGCGCTGCGCTGGTTCATGCATTAATTAGTACTCCGGGTGGAGGCTTAATCAGGCGCATGAACCAGCGTAGCAGCCGGCGCATTGAAACTAATATGTAAAGCCGCGCCGAACTCCCTATAGAAGTCTATGGGAGAAATCAAAAGTGTTCATTTTAAAGGCTAATCTGCAAGTTTAGTCCTAAAAAGTGTTTGGGGACCTCAGTCCTGCCCCAGGGAACATGTATCAATGCTTTTTTTATTTTTTAAAACGGCCGTTTTTTCGGGAGCAGTGAAATTAATAATTCTTAAAGTGAAACAATAAAAGTGAAATATTCCTTTAAATTTCGTACCTAGGGGGGGTGTAATGTCAGCATGTGAAATAGCGCATTTTTCCCGCACTTAGAACTCCCCCTGCACAAAGTGACATTCTGAAGGAAAAAAGTCATTTAAAAATTCACACGCGGCTATAATGAATTGTCGGCTCTGACAATTCTAAAGGGATTCATTCATAAAACAAACAAAAAAATGTGTAGGGGTTCCCCCAAATTAAATTACCAGGCCCTTCAGGTCTGGAATGGATATTAAGGGGAACCCCGCCGTAAAAAACCAAAAAAAAAAAAGACGTGCGGTTCCCGGCAAATATCCATTCCAGACCCTTCAGGTCTGGTGTGGATTTTAAGGGGAACTCCACCCCAAATTGAAAAAAAAAATGGCGTGGAGTCCCCCTAAAAATCCACACCAGACCCTTATCCGAGCACGTTGACCTGGCCGGCCGCAGAAAAGAGGGGGGGACAGAGTGCGGCCCCCCCCCCTCTCCTGAACCGCACCAGGCCACATGCCCTCAACATGGGGAGGATGTCCCCATGTTGATGGGGACAAGGGTCTCATCCCCACAACCCTTGCCCGGTGGTTGTGGGGGTATGCGGGCGGGAGGTTTATCAGAATCTGGAAGACCCCTTTAACAAAGGGGACCCCCAGATCCTGACCCCCCCCCTGTGTGAAATGGTAATGGGGTACATTGTACCTCTACCATTTCACCCCAAAAAAAATGTCAAAGTGATAAAAATGACAGTAGCCGGTTTTTGACAAATCTTTTAATAAAATCTTCTTTTCTTCTTTCCTTCGGGGTTCTTCCGCTGCTTCTTTCTTCTCGTCAACATCTTGCCCGACGTCTTCTTCTATCTTCTCCGTCCGTCCTTCCGCCTTCTGGTCCCGCATCTTGCCCGTTGTCTTCTCCGTCCGCCTCCTCGTCCGCATCTTGGGTCTTCTGCGGTCTTCTTCTCGGTCCGCCGCCTTCTCGTCCCCTGCGTTTGAATTGTAATTGGCCGCCGTTTTCCCGCTCCTGGGACCCGCCCCCCTCTGACGCCACAAGTAAACTCCTTAGAAGGTCATGTGCGTCAGAGGGGGGCGGGGTCGCAGAGCGTCACACAGCGGGGGAATTCAATTTCAATCGCGCCGCCCGGAGAAGAAGTTCCCGCCGTGTCACACTCATGTGACCCCGCCCCCCTCTGACGCACATGACCTTCTAAGGAGTTTACTTGTGGCGTCAGAGGGGGGCGGGTCCCAGGAGCGGGAAAACGGCGGCCAATTACAATTCAAACGCAGGGGACGAGAAGGCGGCGGACCGAGAAGAAGACCGCAGAAGACCCAAGATGCGGACGAGGAGGCGGACGGAGAAGACAACGGGCAAGATGCGGGACCAGAAGGCGGAAGGACGGACGGAGAAGATAGAAGAAGACGTCGGGCAAGATGTTGACGAGAAGAAAGAAGCAGCGGAAGAACCCCGAAGGAAAGAAGAAAAGAAGATTTTAATAAAAGATTTGTCAAAAACCGGCTACTGTCATTTTTATCACTTTGACATTTTTTTTGGGGTGAAATGGTAGAGGTACAATGTACCCCATTACCATTTCACACAGGGGGGGGGTCAGGATCTGGGGGTCCCCTTTGTTAAAGGGGTCTTCCAGATTCTGATAAACCTCCCGCCCGCATACCCCCACAACCACCGGGCAAGGGTTGTGGGGATGAGACCCTTGTCCCCATCAACATGGGGACATCCTCCCCATGTTGAGGGCATGTGGCCTGGTGCGGTTCAGGAGAGGGGGGGGGCCGCACTCTGTCCCCCCCTCTTTTCTGCGGCCGGCCAGGTCAACGTGCTCGGATAAGGGTCTGGTGTGGATTTTTAGGGGGACTCCACGCCATTTTTTTTTTCAATTTGGGGTGGAGTTCCCCTTAAAATCCACACCAGACCTGAAGGGTCTGGAATGGATATTTGCCGGGAACCGCACGTCTTTTTTTTTTGGGGTTTTTACGGCGGGGTTCCCCTTAATATCCATTCCAGACCTGAAGGGCCTGGTAATTTAATTTGGAGGGACCCCCTTTTTTTTTTTTTTTTTTTAATGAGCAATGACTCTATTCTTTATAGCCATGAGTACTTTAACCACTTGCCCACCGGGTTAATTCTGGCACTTCTCTCCTTCATGTGAAAATCACAATTTTTTGGCTAGAAAATTAATCAGAACCCCCAAACATTATATATTTTTTTTTAGCAGACATCCTAGGGAATAAAATGGCAGTCATTGCAATACTTTTTGTCACACCGTATTTGCGCAGCGGTCTTACAAGCGCACTTTTTTGGATAAAAATCACTTTTTTGAATTAAAAAATAAGACAACAATACATTTTGCCCAATTTTTTTCTATATTGTGAAAGATAATGTTACGCCGAGTAAAATGATACCCAACATGTCACGCTTAAAAATTGCGCCCGCTCGTGGCATGGCGTCAAACTTTTACCCTTTAAAAAACTCGATAGGCGACGTTTAAAAAATTCTACAGGTTGCATTTTTTGAGTTGCAGAGTAGGTCTAGGGCTAGAATTATTGCTCTCACTCTAACGATCGCGGCGATACCTCACTTGTGTGGTTTGAATACTGTTTTCATATGCGGGCGCTACTCGCGTATGCGTTTGCTTCTGTGCGCGAGCTCGTCGCGACGGGGCGCTTTAAAATTTTTTTTTGGGGTTTTCTTATTTATTTTTATTTAGTTTTATAATGTTTTACACTGAAATAAAAAAATAAAAAAAAAATGATCAGTTTTCTTCCTATTACAAGGAATGTAAACATCCCTTGTAATAGGACTAGTGTGTGACAGGTCCTCTTTATGGAGAGAGGCGGGGTCAATAAGGCTGGAAAGCATGGTATTGCAAAAAAAAAAAAAAGATCTCATGCTTTCAGCTGCAATCATGTTCGTTCAGCACAGTGGTGTAGTGTATAGCACTTTGACCTAGCAGCAAAAGAGTCGTTGGTTCGAATCCCGCCCGTGACAGCATCTGCATGGAGTTTGCATGTTCTCCCTGTGCCTGCGTGGGTTTCCTCCCACAATATAAAAACACGCTGTAAATCGGTTCCGGTCTAAATAAGCCCTAATATGCAGTAGTATATTAAGGTTTGGTTCTGCCCAAGGCCTGACTACATATCTGCACCTCCTAATAGAAAAATGACCCACCCCTTCCTGTCAAAGCCACACCCTGTTTTTGTATAACCCCGCCCAGTAATTTTCAGGGGACCCACACACTAGTTCTGGGGGGGCACTGGATTCCCTTAACCACTTCCATACCAGGCACTTACGCACCTTCCCGCCCAAGCCAATTTTCAGCTTTCAACACTGTCGCACTTTGAATGGCAATTGCGCGGTCATACAACACTGTACCCAAACAAAATTGGCGTCCTTTTTTCCCCACAAATAGAGCTTTCTTTTGTTGTTATTTGATCACCTCTGCGTTTTTTTTTTGCGCAACAACTAAAAAAAGACTGCAAATTTTGAAACAAAAAAACCTTTTTCTTTTTTTAGGTTAATTTTTTTGTAAATAAGTTTTTCTCTTTCAATTACGGGCACTGATATGGCGGCACTGATGGGCCCCGATGAGATGGCACTGATGGACATCGATGAGGTAGTACTGACGGCACAGATGATGTGGCATTGATTGGCGGCGCTGCTATGCGGCACTGATGGGCACTCATAGGCGGCACTGATGGGCACTCATGGGCGGCACAGATGGGCGGCACTTATGGGTGGCACTGATGGATACTTATGGGCGGCACTTATGGGTGGCACTGATGGATACTTATGGGTGGCACAGGTGGGCACTGTGCATGGATGGGCACTGTGGGGTGGCACTGATTTTCCCAGTCAGTGCCCATTTGTGGGCACTGATTGGCATCTTTTTTCTTATTTTTTAATGCTTTTTGTTTTTTTGTTCTATATTTTTTTTGTTTTTGCACACCCTGGTGGTCCAGGGTGGGCATCCCTGGTAGTCCAGTGTGGTGATCCGAGGGGGGGCTGCGCTGATAAACAATCAGCGCGAACGCCCCCTGTCAGGAGAGCCGCCGATCGGCTCTCCTATACTCGCGTCTGTAAGACGCGAGTGAGGAAGAGCCATCGATGGCTCTTCCTGTTTACATCGTGATCAGCCGTGATTGGACACGGCTGATCACGTGGTAAAGAGTCTCCGTCTCCGTGAGAGACTCTTTACCGAGATCGGAGATGCAGGGTGTCAGACTGACACCCCGCATCACCGATCGCCGCGCTGCGTGCCCCCACAGGCGCGTGCGGCATGAAATCCTGCAGGACGTCCTGTCAGGATTGTGTAACCACTTCCCGGACGTAAATCGGCCATAGGCTGGGCGGGAAGTGGTTAATTTGCATAGTTTTTCTCTCACTTCCTGTTTGGCTATGGGGCAGGAAGTGAAGGCAAATCTCCCCAATTGGACACAGATAATACAAAATAAACTGACAGGGCCTATAACCCTCCCTCACTCTATCCAAAATGAAAGAAAATAAAACTTGTTGATTATAGTTCTTGTCAGGGGCGGACTGACCATTGAGTCACTCGGGCACTGCCCGAGGGCCCCATGCCACTAGGGGGCCCCATCCGGGTTGCCAGGCTCAGTAAAACCAGGGACAGTATGTAAAAATCTGTGTTTTTTTTAGATCTGTCCCTGATATGTCCGAAAATGACATGCTTTTAATGTGAATATCCCAAGATTTTAGCTGCCCGCCTCTGCACTACCTCCTGGCGTGGTGGTCATCTGTAAGCCCAGGGGCCCCATAATCTTCTATTGCCCAGGGGCCCCATGAGTTGTCAGTCCGCCCCTGGTTCTAGTTTAAGCACAAATTTCATAGAGTTTTATTGAGAGCCCTAAGAAAATATAACCATGCCAATAGGCCAGGATAGAGCGTTGCTAATATGTAGGAATGTGTGTGTTAGAGCACCCCACCCAATGTTAACTAAAAAATTATTAATTTGCAAATAAGTATTATCTGCTCATTTTTTTGGGGATGTCTGCACCCCTGATAGTGACAACATTTGTGAGGTGTCTTCACCCTTTCTAATTCATTCACTTCCTGTACATAGCCAAACAGGAAGTGAGGGTAAAACCTTACTAATATATTTTCTTGGGGACACAGAGATCAATCTAAATAGTTTCCCATTATGTAAATTGCACTCTAGCATTTTGCTGTGTACACCCCAAATTATTAGGGATCTTGGACTTTGGGGTCCATTTACTAAAGGCAAATCCACTCCTACAAGTGCAAAGCAAGGAAGAAAACAAAACAACTTTGCTTCTACAGGATTGGATGTTAAAACCATCAGTGCTTCCTCTCTGATTTTCAGCAACTATGCTTGTACTGCAGAGTGGCTTTGCCTTTACTAAACCCCAAACTAAATAATCATTTGGGGCAGGGATCCTCAAACTACGGCCCTCCAGCTGTTGTAGAACTACACATCCCATGAGGCCTTGTAATGCACTGACATTCACAGACATGACTAGGCATGATGGGAATTGTAGTTCCTGAACAACTGGAGGGCCGTAGTTTGAAGACCCATGATTTGGGGTGTACACAGCAGTGCTGGAGTGCAATTTGCTTAATGGGGACACTAGTTAGATTGACCGGTGTCCCCAAGAAATGACACTGGTAGGGTTTTAACCTCACTTCCTGTTCAGCTGTGTGACAGGAAGTGAAGCCAATTTTAAGAAAAGGGACACAAAGCTCAACACAAAAATAAAAAAACACAAAGCAGGGGTTCTAACACTCACTTGGCTTCCCTCAAACACCCACAATTTGAATAGGATTGCCTTGCGCTAGATTTAAGCACAGTGCTGTAAATCAGCACGTCAAGCCTGTCCACCAATAGCAAACCCCCCCCCCCCACAGGCCATGTTTGCAGGTTTTCCTTCATCTTGCACATGTGCTTTAAAATAGTCTGGACAGCAATTCTTGATAAGAGAAATCCCCAAAACATGTCCTGTCGGGGGTACTTGAGGGCTGAGGACCACTGCAGAATAAATAAAATACTTACCAGTTTTTGTCTTTAAAGTCAGGGAGAATAAACATGGCAAACATTTCATGATTACACACCAGGAAAGAAGCTTAGACAAAAATCACACATAATTTGTTAGGCCCTAACCTAGTTCAGCTGCAGCTGTCAACATATGTAGCATGAAAAAGTAACAAAAGACAAACTTAACAATTTTAAAGTAATTTTTATTGGTCAACAAAACAAGGAAAGCAAAAAAAGACAAACAAACAAAAATACATTTCAAAATTCTAATTAACCATAGCTTTACACATTTTTCAGAAAATAAGGCCACATAGACAAATACATCAAAGTGAACATCATTTAAAAATAAACCAAAACCATTGGCAAAATAAAACAAAACCCATGCAACAAACCACATTTGTGTTTAGCAACAGCATCCTGCCCCTTCTGAGGGCAGCTGAGGACTGATCGATCCAAGCTTTTTATAACAGTGCTAGTAATGAAGCAATTGAAATCACATGACCAAATTGCAGTCTCTAGTTTGGGTGAGCTTGTAATTGGGCACACCTGCAATTAACCCAAACCACGCTCTATGAGCATCCAATGAGTGTTTTTCACCTTTTAAAAAGAAAGGATATTTTTTTTCTAAGTGTTTGAGCATGCTCAGTTCATCACACATGTAGGAACCAAGCTGCAATGGAATGAGAGCTTTTTTTTTTTGGTTTCCCCTGATCTGATGCTTTCCAGCCTGAAGGGGAGGTGTTAAAGACAGAAGTAAACACGCACATTTAATAATCTATTTGTGTGAAAAAAAAGGTTGCCAATTTTGTTTGGGAGCCACGTCGCACGACTGCGCAATTGTCAGTTAAAGCGACGCCGCGCCGAATCACAAAAACTTGCCCGGTCATTGACCAGAAATATGGTCCGGGCTCAAGTGGTTAAAAATTAACAAAACACAAAAGTGAGCCCAATTTTTGGGGATAATGTGAAAGATGATGTTACACTGAGTAAATAGATACCTTACATGTCACGCTTTACTATTGGAAACACTCCTGCAATGGGGCCAAAATGAATTCCGTGAATATCCCCATAGGTGACCTTTTTCTTTTTTTTCCAGGTTACCAGTTTATAGTTACAAAGAAGGTCTAGTGGTAAAAGTATTGCTCTCGCTCTAACGCACGCGTCAATACCTCACATGTGTGGTTTGAACGATGTTTATATATGTGGGCGGGACTTGCGTAAGTCCCGCCCACATATGTAAAAATTATTTTTACTTTTTGCTATAATAAATATCCCCACAAATATATATTCAAAAAACTAAAAAAACCCTCAGTTTAGGCCGATACGTATTCTACATCTTTTTGGTTCCAAAAAATCGCAAATAGCGTTTAGTGTTTGGTTTTTGCAAAAGTTATAGCGTCTACAAATTTTTTTTTGTTGTTGTTTTAACTAGTTATTGGGGCGATCAGCGATTTTTATCGGTACTGCGACATTATGGCGGACACATCGAACAGTTTTTTGGAACCATTGGCATTTTTCTAGCGATCAGTGCTGTAAAAAATGCATTGCTTACTCAAAAAATGCCACTGGCAGGGAAGGGGTTAACACTAGGTGCGAGGGAGGGGTTAAATATGTTCCCTGGGTGTGTTCTAACTGTAGGGGGGGGGGGGACTGACATGTGTAAATGACAGATCGCTGTTCATGAAGGGGAACTCCAGACCCCCGGAAAAAAAATAAGGTGGGTTCCCTCCAGGTGCATACCAGGCTCTTAGGCTTGGTCTGGAACATAAGGGGTTAAACCCGCGCAAAAAAAATAGCGTGGGGTCCCCCCCAAGATCCAAACCAAGCCATTATCCCAGGCACGCAGTCTGGTCAGACAGGAATGGGGGTGGGGACGAGCGAGCGCCCCCCTCCCTCCTGAGCCATACCAGACCACATGCCCTCAACATGGGGGAGTGTGTGCTGTGGGGGAGGGGGGCACTGCCCCCCCAACCCAAAGCACTCTTGTCCCCATGTCGATAGGGACAAGAGCCTCTTCCCGACAACCCTGGCCGTTGGTTGTCGGGGTATGCGGGCGGAGGGCTTATCAGAATCTGAGAGACCCCTTTAATAAAGGGGTCCCCAGATTCCGGCCCCCCACCCTATGTGAATGAGTATGGGGGTACATTGTACCCCTACCCATTCACCTGGGGAAAAAAATGGAAAAAAATAATACACCACACATGAATAAATTAATTTATTAGTCAGCCGGGGGTCTTCTGCCGGGGCCCCCCACCACCACCCCATTAGGCCCCGGGCTTCGCCATCTTCTGCCGGAACCCCCTTCACCAGTGAGGCTCCTGCCTTTGGGGGAGGGTCCCGGGCTACTACGACGGTTTCTGCGGGGGGGGGGGTGCACTGGCACCCCACCCCCGTCTTCAGCGACGTAATTCACCGGGACCCCCTTCACCAGGGAGGCTCCTGCCTTTGGGGGAGGGTCCCGGGCTTACACGACGGTTTCTGCGGGGGGGGGGTGCACTGGCACCCCACCCCCGTCTTCAGCGACGTAATTCACCGGGACCCCCTTCACCAGGGAGGCTCCTGCCTTTGGGGGAGGGTCCCGGGCTTCCACGACGGTTTCTGCGGGGGGGGGTGCACTGGCACCCCACCCCCGTCTTCAGCGACGTAATTCACCGGGACCCCCTTCACCAGGGAGGCTCCTGCCTTTGGGGGAGGGTCCCGGGCTTCCACGACGGTTTCTGCGGGGGGGGGGCACTGGCACCCCACCCCCGTCTTCAGCGACGTAATTCACCGGGACCCCCTTCACCAGGGAGGCTCCTGCCTTTGGGGGAGGGTCCCGGGCTTCCACGACGGTTTCTGCGGGGGGGGGGGTGCACTGGCACCCCACCCCCGTCTTCAGCGACGTAATTCACCGGGACCCCCTTCACCAGGGAGGCTCCTGCCTTTGGGGGAGGGTCCCGGGCTTCCACGACGGTTTCTGCGGGGGGGGGGTGCACTGGCACCCCACCCCCGTCTTCAGCGACGTAATTCACCGGGACCCCCTTCACCAGGGAGGCTCCTGCCTTTGGGGGAGGGTCCCGGGCTTCCACGACGGTTTCTGCGGGGGGGGGTGCACTGGCACCCCACCCCCGTCTTCAGCGACGTAATTCACCGGGACCCCCTTCACCAGGGAGGCTCCTGCCTTTGGGGGAGGGTCCCGGGCTTGTACGGTGTCTTCCGCCGGAGGGCGCCACTCTCCGGGCTTCTGCGATGCCTTCCGCTTCTGCCTGTCTCCTCCGCGGAGCACAGGGCTTGTCTCCGCTGTCTTCTCCCTTCTCTTCCATTCGATGTTGACACGACGAGGTCCGGCGCTGGAATGCCGTCTGAGCAGTGGGCATGGACTTATATAGGGCAATGCCACCATGTGACCTCAACCCATGTGACATCACATTCCCATCATGCCCAGGGAATGTGATGTCACATGGGTTGAGGTCACATGGTGGCATTGCCCTATATAAGTCCATGCCCGCCGCTGACACGGCATGTCAGCGCGGAACCTCGTCGTGTCAACATCCAATGGAAGAGAAGGGAGAGGACAGCGCAGACAAGCCCTGTGCTCCCGGAGGAGACAGGCAGAAGAAGGAAGAGAGAAGAAAGAAGACGGAAGAAAGCCCTGGCTCCGCGGGGGAGCCAGGCAGAAGAGGGAGCAGAGAAAAGACCTGGGAGTTGGCGCACCCCCGGCAGAAGACCAGGAAGACCGGAACCCTGGCGGAAGGCACCGGAAAGACCGGGGGATAGGCGCCATCCCCCGGCAGAAGACCCCGAAGTCCGGATGCCCCTCCCTAATGAAAAAGAGCTTAAATGGGGTGGGGGCATCCGGCGGAAGGCTCCGGAGAGGACCGAGGGATGGCGCCCTCCCCCGGCAGAAATCACCGAAGCCCAGGGTCCCGGCAGAAGATCGGGAGAGAAGAAACCCCCCCTTCTAAGAGAGCTAAAGAAGAAAGGGGGGGCTCCGGAGCTGATTAATAAAATATTTTATTGTGTGTGGTGTTTTATTTTACTTTACATTTCCCCCATGTGAATGGGTAGAGGTACGATGTACCCCATACTCATTCACATAGGGTGGGGGGCCGGCATCTGGGGGCCCCCTTATTAAAGGGAGCTCGCAGATTCCGATTAGCCCCGCCCGCATACCCCGACAACCAATGGCAAGGGTTGTCGGGAAGAGGCTCTTGTCCCTATCGACATGGGGGCAAGAGTGCTGTGGGGTGGGGGGGCAGTGCCCCCCTCCCCCACAGCACACACTCCCCCATGTTGAGGGCATGCGGTCTGGTACGGCTCAGGAGGGGGGGGGGCGCTCGCTCGTCCCCGCCCCCATTCCTGTCCGGGCCAGACTGCATGCTTGGGATGAGGGCTTGGTTTGGATCTGGGGGGGACCCCCGCGCCGAATCGGCGCGGGTTTAACCCCTCACGTTCCGGACCAAGCCTAAGAGCCTAATGTAGCCCTGGAGGGGGACCCGCGCCGATTTCAAGTTTGAAATTTGGCGCGGAGTTCCCCTTCAGGGCTGAAAACAGCTCGGAGATTCCCGTGCGCCGCGTCACGCAGCGCATTCACGGGTACGCCGCTTGGTATTTACCAAGATTTTCACGGCGTACTGACAAGGCGCACGGGAATCCCTGACTTTTCTCTCTGCGCATGCCCAGTATGCAAATGAACCTCCCGAGGTTCAGGCGCACTGTGCAAGCGTACGGGGATCTGTTTTCAAAAAACACTTTCCCTTTCAATTCGGCCCGCCAAACACTTCAAAACACATGTCACTTCACTTCCCCTGCATCCCCCCACCTCCCCCCCTAATAAACTCCCGCCCAAACCCCCGCAATTTACAGTTTAATGTGCCGTGCGCCAGGTCTGTACTGGTGCACAATGCACCCTCTCCTGGGCGCACGGAGCACATTAGTAACTAGGGAAATACACTGCACTAGCAGCGTATTTCTTTAGTAAATGGCAAAACGGCTGCTACTCCTGCTTTTACTCCATGAGTCATGGAGTAAAGGCTTGGTAAATCAGCCCCAATATCACAAACACCTACTGTATACATTAAAACATTTTTACTGGATTACGCTATGTCTGCCTTCTTTCCTACAAATTTTCACATGCGATTTTTATATCTTCATATTGTAAGTGTGATTTTACTTATTTTATACATTAAAACGTTTTTACTGGATTACGCTATGTCAGCCTTCTTTCCTTCCTCACTTGGCTGCCTTCATACCTGACCATTTGTGAGCGGTGAGAGATCCATTTGACATTGAGGTAACGACATCCGGCTACTGTACATAGACCTCTAGGCTGGGTTTGAAAGCCACACGCCAACAGAAGATCTCTGGTTGGGATCTTCCCTTTCGGTAAGAGGCAGTTTTTTTGGAAGGTGAAGGATTTCCTTTCTATCCCATTACTGTTCTGTGGTTCCTTTGGGTTTGATGTCACTATATTACCTGCCGGAGAGCAGCATATTTCCAACTACTAAACCACCATCTGAAGCGTCCTTTCTTTTGAAAATAGGACATTGATTTGCTCACTCCTTTTTTTCACTGGGACTTTTCATTATTTAATTCAAATAGGGTTACCTATTTGTTTTTGTGATCTCAACACATCCACAGTACTAGTATTGCAATATATGTAGTCGCTGATTTTTGTTTGAATCATCTTATCAGTTGCACAGCTTGTTTTGCTATAATTGTTTATTTGTGTGTCTCGCATTTTAAGTTGCAGCATTTATGTTTTTTGTTTGTTTGCACGACAGCGCAGTATCACTTCAATCCTTATATATTCTTGCACTGCAGGTCCTCAGGTACAGCTTCTTCTCCAGCAAGGATAACAGCGTGTACCACAGTAAGGACATCACCAAATCTCACTCCAAATCTAGTCAGAGACAGCATTGCCTTAGATGATCTCATGCTGCAGACATACAACTGTTAGGCCACAGAACAGGAGTGCCTAGGCACAGGAAGTGTTCTTTTATTTATTTTTAGGACCAAATCAAGACAGCTTGTTCAAATGGTACTTTACCATTGGTCTAAAGCCTCGTACACACAACCGGTTTTCCCGGCAGGAAAACTGCCAGGAGAGCATTTGGCTGGGATTCCCGGCCGTGTGTATGCTCCCTAGCAGTTTACCCGTCAGGAAAACAGCCGGGAATCCCGACGGGATTCCTGCCAAGAAAACCGGTCATCTGTATGCTTACCTAGGGGCGGACTGACCATTGAGGCACTTGGACACTGCCCGAGGGCCCCATGCCACTAGGGGGCCCCATCAGGGTTGCCAGGCTCAGTAAAACCAGGGACAGTATGCAAAAATCTGTGTTTTTTTTTACATCTGTCCCTGATATGTCTGAAACCGACATGCTTTTGATGTGAAAATCCCAAGATTTTAGCTGCCTCTGCACTGCTTCCTGGCATGGTGGTCATCTGTAAGCCTGGGGGCCCCATAATCTTCTATTGTCCGGGGGCCCCATGAGTTGTCAGTCCGCCCCTGTTCTTACCTGCAGGGTAACGAAACCGCGTGTGCTCGATAACACTTAGACGCATGCGCAGTAGCATACAAAGTTACTGTGGGGTTTAGCAAGATGCCGGCGACGAAATCGAATGTGACGAGACGCCGGCTCGTCGTAGTCAATGATGTCACTGCGTTCTTGCCATTCAAAAGAACGGCAGTTCTTTTGAGTGGCCTTCTGTATACAAGGCTTCCAAGGCAAGCTTGCCAGGAATCCCGTCAGGAAAACCAATTTTTTTTCCTGACGGGGTTTCCCGGCCGTGTGTACAGGACTTAAGACTCCAAGCTGTCCATTAAGCTCAGTGCCTCAGACAAGAAGTTAGGAGAGGCACTGTGAGCTCATCCTCTCAGTCTGCTGCAAACAGAGCGTGCCAGCTTGTATTTAAACTGGCTGTTCTGTATGCAGCTTCTGACAGGCTGCACAAGGAGTCCCATATCTCCAGAACTCCAGGAGCCCAAATTTGTGGGGTAGGTCTCTGTGACCCCAGGTCGCCAAGCAACGACCCTCGAAGCTCAATTGTTTTTTTTGTTTTTTTTTTGGGGGGGGGGGGGGTTATGTTCATTGCAGGTGAGGCAGAGCCTCATAGGATTGCCACCTGTCCATGATTCACTCAGACAGTTGGTTTTGGAATCAACCTGGACACATCATGCAGAGTGGACTATGGATTCCCAGCAGGCTTGCTGGCTGCAGTTGGCTAAGCTGAGAGTGTCTGATATACTTTTTCACACTGCCCAAAACCACCACTAACAATACTAACAATTCCCCCATATACAGTAAGCAGATAAAACGTCAGCTTTAAATCAAGCATAAAGAGTCAGGCAACACAGGCAAAGTAAATAGAGCTGTAGCGCCCCCTTACTTTCAGTACGGGCACTACGCTAAAGTTAGTGGGGAATGAGAGAGTTATTTTGCTCCCATTCATAATTTATTAAATTTGGGCTGCTGTCATTCCTGAACTGTCCTGTAGGTCAGTCTGCGCTCCAGGGGTGCCGATTCCACCCCTGGGCGACAGTTGGCGCTAGAGGGGTGCTGGCAGAGCCACTTTTCCCCAGCAGCCAATTAGAGGAGTTTTCCCTTGCGGGGCATGCTGGGGGAGGGTATATCTGTGGCAGACGCTGGGGGAGGGTATATCTGTGGCAGACGCCATTTTCCTAGGTTCTTCGCGGGTTCCAGGTTCCAGGTGCGGCACCCACCTTCAGGGTGTGTGCATCCAACGAACCCCGGCGTTATGGCCTACCAGGCCGGGGTTGCATGCTACGCAGAGCTCCATGCTGCTGAAAGGGGCCCCAGTGACTTACTGGGTCCTCAGCTTTATTGAAGAGGTCCCAAGCTGTGTGCTACGCGATGGGGGATCGGCTCAAGGAAAACCCGGAGGCAGGTTATCTGAGGGGCTTGAACGAACCATCTGGTGTCTGGGACATTGGCAGGTACACTTCAACTGTCACCCGTTGACCCTAACCTAGAACCATCTGGTGTCTGGGACATTGGCAGGTACACTTCAACTGTCACCCGTTGACCCTAACCTAATCTACTGGGAGGATTCGCTCAATCCATTTAGCTCATCCAAGTACTAGGCCTGTGGCAGAGGTCCCTAGAGCCAGGTCTGTGGCAGAGACCTGTTCCTCCCAGCAACCATAAAGTGGCACTTCGGCTGCCAGACTCGTGGCAGGAGTCTGTCCGGGGGCACTTCACCCACTCTGGCTAGAGTGGCGACGAACTGTAACTACTACTACTGAGAGCAGGATTGCTCTTTTCATATCCAGGCCTGATACAGAAAGGCACGGAGCAACGAAGTGGGGGAAGGGCCGCATGACAGGGTGGGACCGTCAGCACAGATAGGTCAGGGGGAAGTAGGGGATGGGCTGGCCGGGCAGAGGGGGCGTGGTCGGCAGAAGGACAGACGTGGAGGAAGTGACGTGGGTCACTCCTCCATTTTACAGCAGAGGGAAAGCTTGTCAGCGCAGCTCCTCTAAACATGGCGGCGGTTGCGGAGCTAATGGCGCAGTTACGCGCGGCGGCGGCCACGGAGGGGGCCGAGTGGGTGAGACAGCAGGTGGCTGTAGCATTGGAGGCGCCGGCCGCGGCACCCGCGGAGGGGGGTAAAACTTCGCGCGCTCGGCGGTCAAAACCGCCGGAGCGGTACAGTCCGGGGCCTTCCCCAGGCACAGACCGGAATACTCGGAGACCCGCCAGGGGCCCTCCAGCTCCATCCCCGCAGCGGTCTACAGCCGGGCCCTCGGGGGGGGCTGGGAGGAATCCGCGTCGCGGACGTTGCGCCGCGGTGGGGGGGTCAGACAGCCCGCCTGGGCCCTCACCACCAGCTCGACGGAGATGCCCGGACAGCGCGGTCGGGACTGCAGGGGACGGTCGTGGCAGTCATGCGACCCAGCGGGTGGAGTCCAGCCAGCGGGCCCGGGGCCACTCTCCTACGGCGGCCAGGGGCCCGGCAGCGAGTGGAGGGAGTTCGGAGCGGAGTATGGGGGCGGCGAGGAGTGAAGGTCGTGGTCGGGGAGCGGAGGCCCGGGCCAGCGGGCGCTCACGGAGCCCATCTGCGGAGGTCGCGAGTGGGTCTGGTGTTCCGGGACAGAGGGGTCGGAGTTCAGCGCAACACAGGCCGTCTGCAGCTGCGTCACGTCAAGACGGTGACCGACAGAGAGACTTTTCGCCAGCGCGGAGTGAGGACCGGTCCGAGGGGGAGCTGTCCGGGTCAGAGAGTGATGATGGTCCGGGACAACGAGCAGCGGTGGATTCCATTCCGGCGGCGCGTGGACCTAGTCCAAGGCGGCCTGGTAAGTCACAATCTACTTCAGTTTGTAATTTATTGCAGGATTTGTTAGTACAGAGTGGGGCGGGGGGGGGGGCTCTGGGAAAGACAGGGCTCAGGAGACGAGGGGGGCTGCCACGGGCGGGGCACTGTCAGGGGGTGAGGCTCAGGATCTCTGGGCCGGGTTGCGGGACTTGGTTAGGAGGTTTGATCCAGGAGCTGGCAGCACGCCCTCGCCAGCGGTGGCGTGGTCCCCGCTGGGGGGGGGGGTCGGGTCAGACGGAGGGGGTTCAGGCAGCAGGCCCGGTGGGGCAGGAGGGCTCGGGGGCGGCGTCGGCGGTTGCGAGTGTGTCGGGGGCGCAGGTGGTTGCGCCGGAGGCGGCGAGTGATAAGAGGGAGGTGGTCCGGTTAGCAGACGCTGCGCAGAGCGAAATGTACACTTGCTTTGAGGCGACGTTGGGGGCTCATCTGAAGCCGGAAGTTAGGGAAAAGATTTGGAAGGGGGAGTACGTGGAGATTTTCACGTTACTTCCCCTCGAAAAATTTAATCTAACCCGGGTGAAGCCAGAATTGAATAAGAAGGAGGACGAGGAGCGACGGCGGTATCGTCTGATACCCCGTACGTTTACCAATTGGCTCCAAGCGTTTTCGATCCTGGCATGCGTGGTGGGGGAGAAAGCGCCTGAGCACTGTTCGGGTTTGTTTATATACCAGGAGGCTATCCGGTCGGCACATCAGACGTATGGCGGGACAGCGTGGTTGCAGTATGATGAACAATTCCGTCAACGGATGTCTTTCCGACCGACACTGCGCTGGAACCAGAAGGACATCAACCTGTGGATGACCTTGATGACAGCGGCGCGGGCTCCACAACAGTTTTTTCAGGGAGGGGTCGGGGGTGCTTCTGCCTCAGGACTACCGGCCGAAAAGAGATGGGGCTATTGTTGGCAATTCAATGAAGGGACGTGCAAATACGGCACAAACTGCCGATTTAAGCACACGTGTTCAGGGTGCGGAGGCACCCACGCGTTGGCAAAATGCTTTAAGCGGAACAAAGGTCGTCCCGGTGAGTCTGGGGGAAAAGGGGGTGACTCCGGTGCGGGTGGCAAGGATGCTTCCCTTCCTCAATAGATACCCCGATAGGCGCGCGGCAAAGTTGCTGGAGGAGGGCTTTGCCAGCGGTTTCAGGATACCATGTTCTCTTTCAGTTGTCCCCCCAGAAGCGAGTAATTTGAGATCGGCGGTGCTGCATTCTGAGGTGGTTTCGGAGAAACTCACCAAAGAAGTGCGTTTGGGTAGGATGGCCGGGCCGTTTGCGACGGCTCCGGTTGATGACTTGGTCGTGTCCCCGCTGGGGGTGGTCCCCAAGAAGGAACCGGGCAAGTTCCGGTTGATACACCATTTATCTTTCCCAAAAGGCGGCTCGGTCAATGACGCCATTGCGCCGGAGGATTGCACGGTGTCTTATACGTCATTTGACGCAGCGGTTTCGTGGGTGCGCAAGTGCGGACGGGGTGCTCTCATGGCGAAGGCAGATGTGGAATCGGCCTTTCGGTTATTGCCGGTTCACCCTGACAGCTTTCGGCTATTGGGATGCAGCTGGGATGGGGCATACTACGTGGATCGTTGTTTGCCCATGGGTTGTTCCATCTCTTGCGCGCTGTTCGAGACGTTTAGCTCCTTTCTGGAGTGGGTGGTGCGAGACGTATCAGGGCTCAGCTCCGTCATTCATTACCTGGATGACTTCTTGTGCATTGGCCAGCCTGGGGCAAACACGTGCGCGGTACTGTTGGGCACGCTGCAGTATGTGGCTGAGCGGTTCGGGGTTCCACTGGCGCCGGGGAAGACGGAGGGCCCCACTACTTCTATTGTCTTCTTGGGTATCGTGCTGGATTCGATGAAGATGGAGTGCAGATTACCGGAGGACAAGCTGGCGGCGTTGAAGGCGGAAGTGTGAGGGACCATTGGGTTACGGAAGATTCAGCTGCGCAGCATGCAGTCGCTGCTGGGTAAGTTGAACTTCGCCTGTAGAATTATGCCCATGGGGAGGGTGTTTTGCCGCCGGTTGTCGGGAGCGACAGCTGGTGTGCGGAAGCCCAAGCACTTTGTTACCCTTACGGGGGAGCACAGAGCCGACTTGAGGGTCTGGCAGGAGTTTCTGAGTTCCTTTAATGGCCGTGCGTTGTGGATGTCCGGGCCTGTGAGCAACTTCGACTTGGAGTTGTTTACGGACGCTGCTGGCTCGACAGGGTATGGAGCATTTTGTCAAGGCAGGTGGAGCGCTGAGGCGTGGCCGAGGCAGTGGCAGGAGGCGGGATTCTTGAAGAATCTGGTGCTCCTAGAGCTCTTCCCGATTGTGGTGGCGCTGGAGCTGTGGGGTGAGACGCTACGGAATTCGAAGGTACGTTTCAATTGCGATAACCTGGGGGTGGTGCAGGTAGTGAATCGTATGTCGGCGGGATCCCCACCGGTGATTTGTTTGCTGCGCCATTTGGTGCTACGTTGCCTGCACTTGAATGTCTACATGTATGCTGTACACCTACCGGGGGTCGAGAACACCTTGGCTGACGCTTTGTCTCGTTTTCAGTGGGACAGGTTCCGGGAGTTGGCACCAGCAGCGGAGCAACACGGAGTCCCCTGTCCCGCCTGGATGTGGGACATTGTTTTCACAGCGCAGCAGGGTGGATCCAGCGGTCGGTGAGCAAGGCGACATGGTCGGCTTACTCCAAGGTATGGCGAGAATGGGTGGAGCTGGCGTTAGGACTGGGTATCTCCCCGGTGGGGCAAGAGGCAGGCATCGCTGTTCTTTATTTTCTCACGTTGAAGATGGAGCAGGGGGTGTCGGTGTCGGCGATAGATCGGGTGTTGGCAGGCTTGACGTTTTTCTTTAAGTGGCACGGGGTGACGGATTGCACAAAGGAATTTTGGGTGAGGCAGACGGTGAAAGGGTATAGGAAGGGCAGGAAGGCGGCCGATTGCCGCCGGCCGGTGTCGTTTGGGATGCTTCAGAGCCTTTTTCTGCGTTTACCAGCGGTGTGTTCATCGACATACGAGTGTGCACTGTTCAAGGCAGCTTTTGCACTGGCTTTTTTCGGAGCATTGAGGGTGAGTGAACTGGTCAGTTCCTCGCGAGGGGTGCAGGGTGGTTTGCTGAGTCAAGATGTAGAACTATCCGGGGGAAGTCTAGGAATCTGGGTGCGCAGGTCTAAGACGGACCAAAGGGGGAAAGGAATGCGGCTACAGTTGTTCAGGGTTCCGGGAGCGGGAATTTGTCCAGTGCGGGCGGTGGAATCGTTTCGATCCATGCGTCCTGGGGCGGCAGGGTCCTTCTTAATGCATCAAGATGGGTCAGCATTGTCAAAGTTTCAGTTCGTGGCGGTGTTCCGGAGATGTTTGAAGGACGCAGGGTATGACCCGAAGGATTATTCGGCGCATTCGTTCCGGATCGGGGCGGCTACCGAGGCCGCCCGGGCCGGTTTGGCGGCGGACGTGGTAAAGAAAATCGGGCGGTGGGATTCGGAGAGGTTCAGGATCTACATCCGCCCTCATTTGATGCAGGAGTAAGCTCAGGGCAGGGGAGTTATCTGGGGGGGGCAGTTGTTTGTATACAGTGAGAGTGGAATGGGGATTGCTGTTAGAAGTTATATGTGTTTTACTTGATGTTTTTCAGGTGGTGTGCCTTGCCTGGTATGGATACTAGGTCACTCATACGTGCATTGGGGGGCCAGACAGGTGGATGGTCGGCCGAACGGCAGGCAACTGGGCATCCCTTTTCAAGAAGCCCTGGTCAGGTGGATTGGGTTCCCGGGGTTGGTGTGGAGCAGGGTCATGCCGGAGGTGCTGAAGTTTGTGCGTTTAGATAGGGCTCCGGACGTCCTGGTACTCCATGCAGGCGGGAACGACATGGGTTCTAGGTCCATGCATCAGCTGATCCGGGACATAAAGTATGATTTTCTTAGGTTGCGCTCGTTGTTTCCGGACATGATTATTGTCTGGTCGGAGATGGTTGGACGCACAGCGTGGAGATGGGCTTGGTCGGTGGAGAAGGTCAACAAGGCGCGGGTTAAAGTGAACAAGGAGGTGGGGAGGTTCTTTATGCGTAATGGGGGAGTGGTGGTGAGACATAGAGAGTTGGAAGTTGAGACATGGCGTTTTCTGCGTAGGGACGGGGTCCACCTCAACGAGGTGGGCATCGCCCTATGGGTGCTGGGGCTGCAGGAGGGAATCCAGAGGGCCCTGAGGGTGTGGAGGTGCTCGCAAGGGTAAGGCTTTATCCTTGTGAGCGGTGGCGTGTTTTTTGGGTCTCGGTAAGACTAAAAGTCTGGCTAGTTGGGGTAAGTTAAAGTTGTACCCATACGTGGTATGGGAGGTTATGGTGTACCTTGTGGTTGGCGGGTGTTAACCAGGAAGGGGTTTAAAGGGTTAAGGTCACTGAGGACGGTTACACTGCCTCCGAGTCGGTGTCTTGCGGCTGAGGCCTAGTTTAGAAGTATTTGTCCCAGTGTCCAAGTTCGAGAGGGGTGGTCCTTTTGACCACCAGGGGGTTGTTGATAGGGTTATACAGTATTTAAGTGTTATTTAATACAGTTATTTATATAATGTTATTGGTTTTAATAAATAAGGCCTGATGGCCAATTTTACTCCACAACGTGGTCTTTGGCTTTATTGGGGTTAGCGGGGTGGTACGAAAGGGGGTGGTAACATGGGGGGTTTAAGGTATTAAGTGGTCACGGAGATCGGTCCTTAACATGTCAAGAAAGGCACGGAGCAACGAAGTGGGGGAAGGGCCGCATGACAGGGTGGGACCGTCAGCACAGATAGGTCAGGGGGAAGTAGGGGATGGGCTGGCCGGGCAGAGGGGGCGTGGTCGGCAGAAGGACAGACGTGGAGGAAGTGACGTGGGTCACTCCTCCATTTTACAGCAGAGGGAAAGCTTCCCACCCACCCTCCCTAGTTTTAGGCAGGCTAGTGGGGCGTGTTTTTTGGGTCTCGGTAAGACTAAAAGTCTGGCTAGTTGGGGTAAGTTAAAGTTGTACCCATACGTGGTATGGGAGGTTATGGTGTACCTTGTGGTTGGCGGGTGTTAACCAGGAAGGGGTTTAAAGGGTTAAGGTCACTGAGGACGGTTACACTGCCTCCGAGTCGGTGTCTTGCGGCTGAGGCCTAGTTTAGAAGTATTTGTCCCAGTGTCCAAGTTCGAGAGGGGTGGTCCTTTTGACCACCAGGGGGTTGTTGATAGGGTTATACAGTATTTAAGTGTTATTTAATACAGTTATTTATATAATGTTATTGGTTTTAATAAATAAGGCCTGATGGCCAATTTTACTCCACAACGTGGTCTTTGGCTTTATTGGGGTTAGCGGGGTGGTACGAAAGGGGGTGGTAACATGGGGGGTTTAAGGTATTAAGTGGTCACGGAGATCGGTCCTTAACATGTCATGCAAAGTTCCCTCGCTTCATCAACCTTTTCTCCCTACATAGTGTTGATGTTGGTCGTGTTGGGCCGAGAAATAAAGCATTCAGAAAATCTCATTCGCTGATTGGACATTCGTTTACTGCTCTACTCACTACAGTCACCCTAGACAAAGACAAGAGGTAACCTAATACGCCGATCCCAAAACAACCAGCGGCTCCTGAGGGGGAAGCGCTACATAGCTAAATAAGGAAGAAATATACATCCATAAGTCTGCATGTATAGTGATATCACATCCTTATTTTCTAAGCACTTTTATCTGTTGATATAATCACTTACAAAGTATGTGGCTTCTTTATCTTTTAATCCTTGTCTATGTTCCTGTGTAATGTTTATGCCCCAGATTTCCTGTTTTAGGGCGGCTCTTTGTTCTTTTGCACTCTAGAGTTGTGTCTCCCTACACTGTGCTCCTCTACCCTCCGCTCTCTAAACCAGTGGTGCCCAACCAGTGGCCCGCCGAGCTCTCTGATGTGGCCCGTGGAGATCTCTGATGTGGCCCTCGACCTCCTGCTCTGGAGTAGAATACTGTTATTAAAGGTCAGTTTATTACTAAAATCACAGGGTATATATGGTCAGATGTGTTCTGCGGTGGTTACTGGCTGCTTTTAACTGATCCGCAGGTGCAAAACAATTTTTTTTTTCCTCCTCTCCCTCTCAGTCTCTGGAGCAGACATCGCTCAAAACGCAAAAGTACCTACACCAAAAGCTGCTGGTGTACTTTTGCGCTCGACGGGCGCATGTCTGGGCGTATTTATGCTCTGGGCGTAGGCGGTGGGCCGGCGTATCTTAGGGGTTACGCCTAGGATTGCCACCTTTTCTTCAAGTCAAACCCGAACACTTTAGCGGCCCACGGCAATTATTTTTATAGTATAACCTATACATATATTTTGCTATTAAACACCATTTCTGATCATATGAAGTTAATACCAAGAGTTCCCCTTTACATCAGAGTGCTCAGAGTTCCCCTTTTACATCAGACTCTGATGTAAGGGGGAACTCTGGGGGCTCTAACATAAGGGATGCTCTGGAAACCATGATCTAAGGGGGAACACTCGGAACTCTTACAAATATATAAGAGGTCCATACAGTGAACTTGGTGTTGAGTTATTCACTTTACGGTCAACACTGAGGACAAGGGGGCACTCTTTATGTCTAGAGGAAAAGAGATTTCATCTCCAAATACGGAAAGGTTTCTTCACAGTAAGAGCTGTGAAAATGTGGAATAGAACCCCTCCAGAGGTGGTTCTGGCCAGCTCAGTAGATTGATTTAAGAAAGGCCTGGATACTTCCCTAAATGTACATAAAATAACTGAGTACTAAGATTTGTAGGTAAAGTTGATCCAGGGTAAATCTGATTGCCTCTCGGGGGATCAGGAAGGAATTTTTTCCCCTGCTGTAGCAAATTGGATCATGCTCTGCTGGTGTTTTTTGCCTTCCTCTGGATCAACTGTGGGTATGGAGTTGGGTGTATAGGATTTTACTGTGTTTTTTATTTTGTTATTTTATTTTTTGTGGTTGAACTGGATGGACTTGTGTCTTTTTTCAACCTGACTAACTATGTAACTATGTAACTCTGATATACAGGAGGACTCTGATGTAAGGGGGAACTCTGATGTAAGGGGGAACACTGAGAACTCTGATGTATGGAGAAGACTCTAATGTAAGGGGGAACACTGTGGCCTCTGGTGTAGAGGGGAACTCCGATGTAAAGGGGAACACTGAGAACTCTGATGTACGGAGAAGACTCTGATGTAAGGGGGAAAGCTGTGGCCTCTGGTGTAAAGGGGAACTCCGATGTAAGGGGTGCTCTGAGAACCCTGATTCACCTTTGTGTACTCAATCAGAGGCAGGAGAGAAAAGGGAGAGGTGGGGGGGAGACATTCACAGGCAGGGATGGATGGTGAGCTCACTAACCCCCTGGCAGTCAGCACCTCTCATGCAGATGTATCTGAGGCTGCCGGACTTCAAATTTCCAGCCCCAACGTTCCTTTTCTGAGGCACAGCACTGAGGATTGGAGTGTGGACAGACACAGAGGGGACAGGGTGGGGGGGGGGAATAGGTGTAGATTGAGCCCTCTCTAAGGCAGTGTGAAAGAGACAACTGCAGCCATAAACCCTGTTGGCAAGCCATAGTCCAGGCTAAAAAATGTGTGATGATTCCAAACCCGAACTGTCCGGGTGAATCCTGGACAGGTGGCAACCCTAGTTACGCCGGGCGTAGTTGTGAGCATGCGCAGCGGGGTGCGGGACATACGTTTACGTCACGGCGCATGCGCCGTTTAAAATACGCCGGACGTAAACCACTGCGACACGCTCGGACCATCATTTGCATGGGGTCACGCCCACTTAGGCCCCGTACACACGATAGAATCCATCCGCTGAAAAATCTCAGCGGATCGGTTTCAGCGGATAGATTCTATGGTGTGTACATTCCTGCGGATATTTATCCGCGGAAATTTCACGATTCCAGCAGATAAAAATTGTCTACAAATCTATCCGCTTGAATCGATCCCAACGGATTGATCCGCTGGTCTGTACAGACTCACCAGATCAATCCGTCCGAAGGGATCCCCCGCATGCGTCGTAATGATTTGACGCATGCGTGGAATTCCTTATATGACAGCGTCGCGCTCGTCGCCGCGTCATCATCGCGGCGACGGCGCGACACGTCATCGCGAGGGGATTTCGGCGCGGATTTCGATCCTATGGTGAGTACACTCCATCGGATCCAAATCCGCTGAAATCCTCGAGAGGATTTATCCGCGGAAATGGTCCGCTGGACCGTATCCGCGGATAAATCCTCTCGTGTGTACTAGGCCTTACACTAACGCTGGCCTGCGCCTTCGAAAATACGCTACGCTGGCTCATCTTGGTGAGCAATGGCTTGCTGAATGCAGTGCATGCCTCTCCGCGATGCGCCGGCGTAGCCTAAAAACGATACGCTACGGCGGGATAAATATGCGCCGATGTATGCGAATCCGGGCCATATTGTTTATCTGACAACTATCTTAACCGAAAAACATCAGATAAAAAAAAATAGACAGGATTGTGTTGTTTGTTTAACATCAACAGAAGGACACTTTAAAATTGTTCCAGGGATAAATTCCTGAAATCCTGAGATGACTTCTCAGGAATCGGTGACATCTGGCAGATGTACCGTCCATATACACAGGATTATCTCTCTAATGTACATTGATTGCCATCTGAGAAACACAGCGTCTGCAATGCAAAACCGTTGGTACAGTTCAACATATGTATTTTTGGAAATTTTAGAAGTACAGTAGTGTGTGTCGGTGCAGTGGTGGAGAGTACAGAAGTGTGTGTCGGTGCAGTTGTGGAGAGTACAGAAGTGTGTTCTGGTGCAGTGGTGGAGAGTACAGAAGTGTGTGTCGGTGCAGTTGTGGAGAGTACAGAAGTGTGTGTCGGTGCAGTGGTGGAGAGTACAGACGTGTGTTCTGGTGCAGTGGTGGAGAGTACAGACGTGTGTTCTGGTGCAGTGGTGGAGAGTACAGAAGTGTGTGCCCGTGCAGTGGTGGAGAGTACAGATGTGTGTTCTGGTGCAGTGGTGGAGAGTACAGACGTGTGTTCTGGTGCAGTGGTGGAGAGTACAGACGTGTGTTCTGGTGCAGTGGTGGAGGGTACAGACGTGTGTTCTGGTGCAGTAGTGGAGGGTACAGACGTGTGTGTCGGTGCAGTGGTGGAGAGTACAGACGTGTGTTCTGGTGCAGTGGTGGAGGGTACAGAAGTGTGTGCTGGTGCAGTGGTGGAGGGTACAGACGTGTGTTCTGGTGCAGTGGTGGAGGGTACAGAAGTGTGTGCTGGTGCAGTGGTGGAGGGTACAGACGTGTGTGTCGGTGCAGTGGTGGAGAGTACAGAAGTGTGTGTCGGTGCAGTTGTGGAGAGTACAGAAGTGTGTGCTGGTGCAGTGGTGGAGAGTACAGACGTGTGTTCTGGTGCAGTGGTGGAGAGTACAGAAGTGTGTGCCCGTGCAGTGGTGGAGAGTACAGAAGTGTGTTCTGGTGAAGTGGTGGAGAGTACAGAAGTGTGTGCTGGTGCAGTGGTGGAGAGTACAGAAGTGTGTTCTGGTGAAGTGGTGGAGAGTACAGAAGTGTGTGCTGGTGCAGTGGTGGAGAGTACAGACGTGTGTTCTGGTGCAGTGGTGGAGAGTACAGAAGTGTGTGCCCGTGCAGTGGTGGAGAGTACAGAAGTGTGTTCTGGTGAAGTGGTGGAGAGTACAGAAGTGTGTGTCGGTGCAGCGGTGGAGGGTACAGACGTGTGTTCTGGTGCAGTGGTGGAGAGTACAGATGTGTGTTCTGGTGCAGTGGTGGAGAGTACAGACGTGTGTTCTGGTGCAGTGGTGGAGAGTACAGACGTGTGTTCTGGTGCAGTGGTGGAGGGTACAGACGTGTGTTCTGGTGCAGTAGTGGAGGGTACAGACGTGTGTGTCGGTGCAGTGGTGGAGAGTACAGACGTGTGTTCTGGTGCAGTGGTGGAGGGTACAGAAGTGTGTGCTGGTGCAGTGGTGGAGGGTACAGACGTGTGTGTCGGTGCAGTGGTGGAGAGTACAGAAATGTGTGCTGGTGCAGTGGTGGAGAGTACAGACGTGTGTTCTGATGCAGTTGTGGAGAGTACAGAAGTGTGTGTCGGTGCAGTGGTGGAGAGTACAGACGTGTGTGCTGGTGCAGTGGTGGAGAGTACAGAAGTGTGTGCTGGTGCAGTGGTGGAGAGTACAGACGTGTGTTCTAGTGCAGTGGTGGAGAGTACAGAAGTGTGTGCTGGTGCAGTGGTGGAGAGTACAGAAGTGTGTGCTGGTGCAGTGGTGGAGGGTACAGACGTGTGTGCTGGTGCAGTGGTGGAGAGTACAGAAGTGTGTGTCGGTGAAGTGGTGGAGAGTACAGAAGTGTGTGTCGGTGAAGTGGTGGAGAGTACAGAATTCTGTGTCGGTGCAGTGGTGGAGAGTACAGAAGTGTGTGTCGGTGAAGTGGTGGAGAGTACAGAAGTGTGTGTCGGTGCAGTGGTGGAGAGTACAGAAGTGTGTTCTGGTGCAGTGGTGGAGAGTACAGACGTGTGTTCTGGTGCAGTGGTGGAGGGTACAGAGGTGTGTGCTGGTGCAGTAGTGGAGAGTACAAACGTGTGTTCTGGTGCAGTGGTGGAGAGTACAGAAGTGTGTGTCGGTGCAGTGGTGGAGAGTACAGAAGTGTGTGTCGGTGCAGTGGTGGAGGGTACAGACGTGTGTTCTGGTGCAGTGGTGGAGAGTACAGACGTGTGTTCTGGTGCAGTGGGGGAGGGTACAGACGTGTGTTCTGGTGCAGTGGTGGAGAGTACAGACGTGTGTGTCGGTGCAGTGGTGGAGAGTACAGAAGTGTGTGCTGGTGCAGTGGTGGAGGGTACAGACGTGTGTTCTGGTGCAGTGGTGGAGGGTACAGAAGTGTGTGCTGGTGCAGTGGTGGAGGGTACAGACGTGTGTGTCGGTGCAGTGGTGGAGAGTACAGAAGTGTGTGTCGGTGCAGTTGTGGAGAGTACAGAAGTGTGTGCTGGTGCAGTGGTGGAGAGTACAGACGTGTGTTCTGGTGCAGTGGTGGAGAGTACAGAAGTGTGTGCCCGTGCAGTGGTGGAGAGTACAGAAGTGTGTTCTGGTGAAGTGGTGGAGAGTACAGAAGTGTGTGCTGGTGCAGTGGTGGAGAGTACAGAAGTGTGTTCTGGTGAAGTGGTGGAGAGTACAGAAGTGTGTGCCCGTGCAGTGGTGGAGAGTACAGAAGTGTGTTCTGGTGAAGTGGTGGAGAGTACAGAAGTGTGTGCTGGTGCAGTGGTGGAGAGTACAGACGTGTGTTCTGGTGCAGTGGTGGAGAGTACAGAAGTGTGTGCCCGTGCAGTGGTGGAGAGTACAGAAGTGTGTTCTGGTGAAGTGGTGGAGAGTACAGAAGTGTGTGTCGGTGCAGCGGTGGAGGGTACAGACGTGTGTTCTGGTGCAGTGGTGGAGAGTACAGAAGTGTGTTCTGGTGCAGTGGTGGAGAGTACAGACGTGTGTTCTGGTGCAGTGGTGGAGAGTACAGACGTGTGTTCTGGTGCAGTGGTGGAGGGTACAGACGTGTGTTCTGGTGCAGTAGTGGAGGGTACAGACGTGTGTGTCGGTGCAGTGGTGGAGAGTACAGACGTGTGTTCTGGTGCAGTGGTGGAGGGTACAGAAGTGTGTGCTGGTGCAGTGGTGGAGGGTACAGACGTGTGTGTCGGTGCAGTGGTGGAGAGTACAGAAATGTGTGCTGGTGCAGTGGTGGAGAGTACAGACGTGTGTTCTGATGCAGTTGTGGAGAGTACAGAAGTGTGTGTCGGTGCAGTGGTGGAGAGTACAGACGTGTGTGCTGGTGCAGTGGTGGAGAGTACAGAAGTGTGTGCTGGTGCAGTGGTGGAGAGTACAGACGTGTGTTCTGGTGCAGTGGTGGAGAGTACAGAAGTGTGTGCTGGTGCAGTGGTGGAGAGTACAGAAGTGTGTGCTGGTGCAGTGGTGGAGGGTACAGACGTGTGTGCTGGTGCAGTGGTGGAGAGTACAGAAGTGTGTGTCGGTGAAGTGGTGGAGAGTACAGAAGTGTGTGTCGGTGAAGTGGTGGAGAGTACAGAATTCTGTGTCGGTGCAGTGGTGGAGAGTACAGAAGTGTGTGTCGGTGAAGTGGTGGAGAGTACAGAAGTGTGTGTCGGTGCAGTGGTGGAGAGTACAGAAGTGTGTTCTGGTGCAGTGGTGGAGAGTACAGACGTGTGTTCTGGTGCAGTGGTGGAGGGTACAGAGGTGTGTGCTGGTGCAGTAGTGGAGAGTACAAACGTGTGTTCTGGTGCAGTGGTGGAGAGTACAGAAGTGTGTGTCGGTGCAGTGGTGGAGAGTACAGAAGTGTGTGTCGGTGCAGTGGTGGAGGGTACAGACGTGTGTTCTGGTGCAGTGGTGGAGAGTACAGACGTGTGTTCTGGTGCAGTGGGGGAGGGTACAGACGTGTGTTCTGGTGCAGTGGTGGAGAGTACAGACGTGTGTGTCGGTGCAGTGGTGGAGAGTACAGAAGTGTGGGTCGGTGCAGTGGGGCAGTGTACAGAAGTGTGCACTGGATCAGTGGTCGAGAGTACAGAGTTACAGATAAGGGCCCGGATTCAGAAAGAAGTTACGACGGCGTATCTCCAGATACCCCATCGTAACTTCGAATGCCGTCGTATCTTAGGGTGCATATTTACGCTGGCCGCTAGGTGGCGCCTCCGTTGATTTCCGCGTTGAATATGCAAATTAGCGAGATACGCCGATTCACGAACGTACGTGCGCCCGGTGTATCAAGATACGTCGTTTACGTAAGGCGTTGGACCAGCGTAAAGTTACCCCTCATAAAGCAGGGGTAAGTCATGTTGGGTATGGATGTCGGTAACGTATGAACAGCGTTGTATTTTACGTCGTTTGCGTAAGTCGTCTGTGAATGGGGCTGGGCGTAGGTTACGTTCACGTCGACTAAGCATTGAGCGGGCGTAATTTAATTTGAAAATTTGACGTGATACTGAGCATGCGCGCGCATGCGCCGTTCAACCGCCTATTCATTTGCATGGGGTCATGGCTGATTTAAATACAACATGCCCACTGCCTGGAGCATTTGAATTCCGCGGGCTTACGGAGGCCCATATACGCTACGCCGCTGTAACTTCAGGCGCAAGATCTTTCTGAATACACTACTCGCCTGACTAGGTTACGGCGGCGTAGCGCATATGAGATGCGCTACACCCGCAGAAAGATACGCGATTCTTTCTGAATCCGGGCCAAGGTATATAGGTGAGCATTGCAGATAGGGAATATAGGTGAGCATTACAGATAGGGTATATAGCTCAACATTACAGACAGGGTATATAACTCAACATTACAGATAGGGTATATACAGTAGGTTAGCATTACAGATAGGGTATATACAGTAGGTTAGCATTACAGATAGGGCATATAGGTGAGCATTACAGATAGGGTATATAGCTCAGCATTACAGATAGGGTATATAGCTTAGCATTACAGGCAGGGGGGCAGATTCATCAAAGAGATACGACGGCGGATCTCCTGATCCGCCGTCGTACCTCTGAGTCCAGCCGGTCGGATCTATGAGGCTGATTCATAGAATCAGATTCCTCATAGATCTCCCTTAGATCCGACTGGTGTAAGTGACTTACACCAGTCGAATCTTAGGCTGCAATCTATCGCCGGCCGCTAGGTGTCGGCGCTTTTTTTTACGCGTCGGATATGCAAATGAGGAGAACCGCCGATTCAAGTCCGTACGCCCGCCCGTCGCTTTTTTTTAACGTCGTTTGCGTTCGGCTTTTTCCGGCGGATAGCTACCCCTGCTATATGAAGGGTAGCTAATGTTAAGTATGGCCGTCGTTCCCGCGCCGAGATTCAAATTTTTACGTCGTTTGCGTAAGTCGATCGGGAATACGGATGGCCGCAATTGACGTAGCCGCCGCAAACAATGATGTCCTAGCGATGTCATTTGGAGCATGCGCACTGGCAAATTTCGCCGGCGACGCATGCGCAGTTAAATCAGCGCGGGAACGCGCCTGATTTAAATTGTACACTCCCCCTAGCCGCGGAATTTGAATTCCACCGGGGGGAGTTACGATCCGACGGTGCAATTTTCGAGGTAAGTGCTTGGTGAATCATGCACTAGCCTCGCAAAATTGGACCGGCGGATCGAAAAACAGATAGATTACGCGGATCTAAAGATCCGCTAATCTATCTGAATCTGGCCCAGGGTATATAACTCAACATTACAGATAGGGTATATAACTCAACATTACAGACAGGGTATATAACTCAACATTACAGATAGGGTATATACAGTAGGTTTGCATTACAGATAGGGCATATAGGTCAGCATTACAGATAGGGTATATAGGTCAGCATTACAGATAGGGCATATAGGTGAGCATTACAGATAGGGCATATAGGGGAGCATTACAGATAGGGTATATAGCTCAGCATTACAGATAGGGGGCCAGATTCACAAAGAGATACGACGGTGTATCTACAGATACACCATCGTATCTCTGACTTAGACAGGTCCTATCTATGCGCCTGATTCATAGAAGCAGTTACGCATAGATAGGGCGAAGATCTGACAGGTGTAACTGTGTTACACTGTCGGATCTTTTTTTTTAATTAAAAATGGCGCCGGGGGCGTTCCCGCTGATTTACACTGAATAATATGTAAATCAGCGAGATACGCAAATTCACGAACGTACACGGACCCGACGCTGTGTTCTTACGTCGTTTCCGTAGCGCGGTACCCGTCGTATACTTACCCTTTCTAAAAGCAGGCGCAGCCAATGTTAAGTATGGCCGTCGTTCCCGCGTCGAATTTGAATTTTTTTACGTAGTTTCCGTAAGTCGTTCTCGAATACGGAACTACGTAGTTTACGTACGCGTCGCAGCCACTGACGTCCTAGCGACGTCAGTGGGAGCAATGCACGCCGGGAAATTTCGCGGACGGCGCCTGCGCATTTAAATCGGCGCGGGAACGCGCCTGATTTAAATATGACACTCCCCTAGCCGCGGAATTTGAATTCCGCTGGGGGATTTAGGATCCGCCGTCGCAAGTTTGGAGGTAAGTGGTTTGTGAATTAGCCACTTGCCTCCTAAACTTGCGGGAGCGGATCTTAATTCACGTAGATCGAGCGGATCTATAGATCCGCTGAGCTACGTGAATCTGGCCCAGGGTATATAGCTTAGCATTTCAGATAGGGTATATAGCTTAGCATTACAGACAGGGTATATAACTCAGCATTACAGATAAGGTATATAGGTCAGCATTTCAGATAGGGTATATAGCTCAGCATTACAGATAGGGTATGTAGCGCTACCCCCGGAGGAGCCGCTGATTAGATTTGGGGTCGGTGTATTTGATGGCAACGAGAGCAGTAACGGAATGTCCAGACTGTTGGTTGATGTTTTCAATGCTTTATTTCTGGTCCAACACAACCAACAGTCAACTCGAGGTAGATAAGACAGATTGGTGAAAAGAAAGAATAAACCTTGCAGATACAGACAATGGATGAACAGAAGCAGTCCTGCCTCCAGTAGTAACTCTTTCCTCGTCGCCACTTCAGCCGACAGAACCCTCTCACAGGCCTGGCAGCCGGAGTGTCACTTAGCTCTCCTGGGAAGGAACAAGTCTCTGCCACAGACTTGGTTCTAATGGGATTTGGATCTTAGGATGAGACCTCTGCCACAGGCCTAGTACTTCAGAAGTTTGGATAGTAGAGCGAATCCACCCAGTGCATAATTTGGGGCCACCGACTGACAGTTTGCCGTCAGTGTCCGGTACCCAGATCCCCGATGGTTCGTTCAAGCCCTATTGGATCACCTGCCTCCGGGTTTTCCTCAAGCCGATCCCCCACCGAACAGCACAACTCGCTTGGGATCTTCTCAATAGAAATAGGGGGGACCCAGTAAGTCACTGGGGCCCCTTAGCAGCATCAGTTGCTCCAGGCCATGAGGGCCCAGAGTCAGGAACTCCGCGTGGCACGTGCGCCCAGGTCTGGTAGGCCATATCGCCAGGGTCCCGGGATGTGCGCACACCCTAAAGGTGGGTGCCGCACCTGGAACCAGGAACCCGCGAAGAACCCCTAGCAATGGCCTCCGCCACAGAAATACCTCTCCCCAGCATGCTCCATGAGGGAAAACTCCTCTAATTGGCTGCTGGGAAGAAGCGACTCCACCCAGACCCCTCTGGCGCCACCGGCCATCCAGAGATGGAAACGCATCTCTGGAGCACAGAATGACCCACAGGACAGTTCTGGATTGGCAACAGCCAAATTGAAATAAACCAACATGGATGAGAGCAAGTAAGTCTCTCATCCCACTAAATTTAACGATAGCACCTGTACTGATAAGTACACAGGCGCTACAGGTATATAGGTCAGCATTACAGATAGGGTATATAGGTCAGCATTACAGATAGGGTATATAGGTCAGCATTACAGACAGGGTATATAACTCAGCATTACAGATAGGGTATATATACCAGCATTACAGATAAGGTATATAGGTCAGCATTACAGATAGGGTACATAGGTCAGCATTACAGATAGGGTACATAGGTCAGCATTACAGATAGGGTACATAGGTCAGCATTACAGATAGGGTATATAACTCAGCATTACAGATAGGGTATATAGGTCAGCATTACAGATAGGGTATATAGGTCAGCATTACAGATAGGTTATATAGGTCAGCATTACAGAGAGGTTATATAGCTCAGCATTACAGATAGGGTATATAGAGCACCCCCTGACGCAGGGCTTGCAGCACTGACAGCACCCCCATCCCCCCCCCCCACCCAGGTCCAGAACTTACCGGGCTGTGAAGAGGAGCCTCCTGTGTTTCCACTCTCCTCCACAGTGTGGACAGCAGCGATGGCTCCGGTGTCCGCTCCTCATGCTTCCTCCGTCTCCTCTTGCCAAACTGCTAGGCATCCAATAGGATCGCCTGGCGCTTTGGTCAATCGTGAAACAGGTTTCACGACCTGCCTTCCTGATTGGCGGGGAGGCACTCTAATGTGAAAATAGTGAAAATTCATTTGCTATGGTCACACATATGGGTGGGATCAGGGCACACTCTTTCCGCCCCAAGCCCACCCTTTCTTGGAGCCTATTAGAGCCTTTGGCGGGATAGCGGCCTCTGGCTCTAATCAGGTGCTTAAAAAAAAAACACCTCCCGCCATAAGAATCCATGCATCAGGCATCCTGAAAGGACTGGGTGTAGCTGTCTATTGGGGTCTGTTTATAAAGCAGTTATAAAGCATGTGACTACTCCACCAAATATTCATTTGAAACACATAAACCTGGAACGTACTCTGGCCACAAATGCTTGCTGAATGTCAGATTCCCCCCCTTTATAAATACACCCTGTACAGTTTACTAGCTCTGCTCTTTTCAGTGCTTTTCTTTCTCCCCTGTCTCCCCTCCCCCCAGTGATCAGACTGTACATGGAGGGCCAGATTCAGATAGGTCAGCGGATCTTTAGATCCGCGTAACCTATCTGATTTACGTTACGCCGGCGCAAGTTTTTGAGGCAAGTGCTTTATTCAAAAAAGCACTTGCCTCTAAAGTTGCGGCGGCGTTTCGTAAATCCCCCGGCGGAATTAATTCCGCGGCTAGGGGGCGTGTAACATTTAAATCAGGCGCGTCCCCGCGCTGAACGCATGCACCGTCCGTAAAATTTCCCAGCGTGCATTGCTCTTAAAGCGGTTCTCCACCCTAAAGTGAAGTCCCGCTGATCGGAACCCTCCCCCCCCCTCCGGTGTCACATTTGACACCTTTCAGGGGGGAGGGGGGTGCAGATGCCTGTCTAAAGACAGGTATTTGCACCCACTTCCGGCCCGGCATTCGGGCAAAAGACGGGCATTGCGTCACATCCCGTCGCCCCCCCCCCCCTCCCGTTGTGTGCTGGGAACACTCGGCTCCCAGCACACAGCGGGAGCCAATCGGCGGGCGCGGCGCGACTCGCGCATGCGCCGTAGGGAGCCGGGCAGTGAAGCCGGAGCGATTCACTTCCTGGTTCCCTCACCGTGGATGGAGGGGGGAGCAGCAGGGTGACGAGCGATCGCTCGTCCTCTGCTGCGGACGGCGCTGGACTCCAGGACAGGTAAGTGTCCTAATATTAAAAGTCAGCAGCTGCAGTATTTGTAGCTGCTGGCTTTTAATATTTTTTTGGGGTGGAACATCCGCTTTAATGACGTCGCTAGGACGTCATTGGTTTCGACGTGAACGTAAATTACGTCCATCCGTGTTCGCGAACGACTTACGCAAACGACGTAAAAAATTCAAAACTCGGCGAGGGAACGACGGCCATACTTAACATAGGATACCCCTCACATAGCAGGGGTAACTATACGCTGGAAAAAGCCGAACGCGAACGACGTAAAAAAAAAAATGCACCGGGCGGTCGTTCGTTTCTGAATCGGCGGAAATCCTCATTTGCATATTCATTGAGTAAAAAAAACGAAACGCCACCTAGCGGCCGGCATAGAATTGCAGCCTAAGATCCGACGGTGTTACTCACTTACACCTGTCGGATCTTAGGGAGATCTATGCGGAACTGATTCTATGAATCAGGCGCATAGATCCGACCGACGGAACTCAGAGATACGACGGCATATCAGGAGACACTCTGTCGTATCTCTATCTGAATCTGGCCCTGTAACTTTGTAGCAAGTCACACAGCAGGGGCTGATCTGTGTCAGACATTTGTGAGCACAGTGAAGAACTGCACAGGCACCAAAATTTACATTACAATTGCATTTACATTTAAATGTGTCGTCTCTAAGCCAGTATCTCAGTCCAGGAAGTAGATAGCTAACCTGGAGGATGCCGGAGCTGAGATGACGCTATCCTTCTGCAGAGAAAAGCAGATGAATACATTGCCAGGAGGGGGGGGGGGGGGCTGTGATTTCTGTGAGAGGAGAAGATGGAGATCTTGTGTTTCTACTAAGCAGGAACACGGATCTCTGTCTTCCCCCTGTCAGAGCATACCCCCCCACAGTTAGAAAGCACTCCCTAGGAGTACAGTTAACCCCTTGATCGCCCTGAGGTTAACCCCTTCCCTGCCAGTGTCATTAGTACAGTGACAGTGCATTTTTTTAATAGCACTGATCATTGTATTAGTGTCACTGGTCCCCAAAAAGTGTCACTTAGATCTTGTTCACACTGGGGTAGATTCAGGTAGCAATTGCGTCTGCGTAACCATAGTTACGCAGCGCAATTGCTTACTTGCCCCAGCATAACGACTTCTCCTGATTCAGAGAGCTCGTTACGCTGACTACAGCCTAAGACCCCATTCACACCTTCGCGTTTTGTCGCATGTAGCGCGACGCGAACAAACGCCAGAGGGACGAAAAGCAATGAAAGTCAATGGGGATGGTTCACATCTGCACGCTGATGCGCCTGACGCGCATCGCCTGTAGTCAAAAGAAGTTCCGGACCCTTTTTTGTCGCGCAATACGCGCGATATGCGCGTATTTGAGCGTTTTTGGTTTTCCATTGAAATCAATGTAAAACGCCAGATACGCGCGTATTGCGCGACAACAAGCGTTTGCTACAGGCGTTTTGTCAATAGAACTTGTCGCCCATGCAGAAGATTAAAAAAATCTACCAACATAGCAACAAGTGATGAAAAGATGATAGTTTTTCCTATTGGCTAAAAAAAAAACGTCTAAGTACAAAAACGTCGGACAACGCTGTATGCAAACGCGCATATTAGCATGAATACGCGCGAAAAAAACGCCGAAAAAAACCGCTGGAAAACGCCGCTATTGCCTACGCCTAGGTGTGAATGCAGCCTAAGTGCTCTTTCACACGTCCGTTCCGTTCGTCCGTTTTTTGGACGTCCGTTAACAGACCGCAATGCTTCCCTATGGGCTAGCGTCCGTTAGCGGATGAGCATCCGCTAACGTCCGTTAGCATCCGTCTGCGTTCAGTTCCGTTTTTTTGGACGGAAGAAAACCCTATTTTTCTTCCGTCTAAAAAACGGAACGGACGAAAAACGGACGTTAACGGATGATCCGTTTATCATCCGTTCCGCTAACATCCGTTTTTCTATGTAAAAAGCCCCCCCCCCCCCAAAAAAAAAAAAAAACGGATGAAAAAACGGATGGAAAAACTGATGCAAAAACTGATGAAAAACTGACGAAAAACTGATGAAAAACTGACGAAAAACTGATGAAAAACTGATGGAAAAACGGATCAACTGATGAAAAAAAAACTGATCTGAAAAACGGACGTGTGAAAGAGACCTAAGATATGCGTGGCATAAGGCTCTTATGCCCTCATATCTTAGGCTGCATTCTTGCGATGGCCGCTAGGTGGCGTTCCCGTTGTGCTCAGCGTATAGTATGCAAATTGCATACTAACGCCGATTCAAAACGTTACGCGAGCCCTGCGTACGCAATTTACGTCATTTGCGTACGTCGGGTTTCGCGTAAGGCTGCACATGCTATTAGGAGGGGCAGCCAATGCTAAGGATACCCGTCGTTCCCGCGTCGCGAGGTTTGAAATTTACGTAGTTTGCGTAAGTGATTCATGAATGGCGCTGGACGCCATTCACGTTCACTTTGAAGCAAATGACGTCCTTGCGACGTCATTTGCCGCAATGCACGTCGGGAAAGTTTCCCGACGGAGCATGCGCTCTACGCTCTACGATCGGCGCGGGAACGCGCCTAATTTAAATGATTCCCGCCCCCTACGGGATCATTTAAATTGCGCGCGCTTACGCCGGGCATTTTGCCGGCGCGCCCTCGCAATTTACGGAGCTACTGCTCCGTGAATCGAGGGAAGAGCAGAAAATTTGCGGGGGCGCAGGGCAAAAACGGTGCTCTGCGCCTACGTAAAAAATGTGCATATCTTACTGAATCTACCCCACTAACTGTGGGAATACATTTGTGCGAGTTCAGCTAAACTTGCGCAATTTCATTCCTACATGTCAGTCCCGACTTCAGAGACGATTCCAGAGACATCAGTGGAGGTTTCTGCACCGAGGTCAATGGAAATCGCACCCAAAATCGCCAAAAATAGTACAGGAACTACTTTTTGGAATCAGTGCGGCGCCGCAAATGTGGTGTCGCAATAGATCGGACACTGCCATTGCCGGCAATTGCTGCCAATTTGGCATGCGATTTGACGCGTCAAATCGCATGCCAAATCGCATCAATGTGAACCAGGGCTCAGGCCCCTTTCACACTTGTGCGACTTGTCCTGCAACTGGGGGCTGCAAAGCCTCAAGACAAGTCTTACCCCATGATTTCCAATGAGTAACATTCATATCTTGGCGCCTTCAAGTTGCACCGACTTCAAAGTAGTCCCTGTACTACTTGAGTCCGACATTGATGCGAGTCGAGGTCCATAGACCTCAAGATTACACAGCCATGCCCTGAAATCGCGTCAAAATCGCACAACTTTAAAAACGCAGTAGTGTGAAAGGGGACTTACTGTCCGATTTGTCCACCGCAGTGTCGCAGTCCTGCTATAAGTCGCTGATCGCCGCCATTACTAGTAAAAAATAAAACCCGTAAATCTATCCCATAGTTTTTGTAGACGCTATAACTTTTGCGCAAACCAATTATTATATGCTCATTAGGATTTTTTTTAACGGAAACATGTAGCACAATACATATCGGCCTAAACTGACGAAGAAATTCGATTTTTTTTAAAAAAATTTTATTGGAAATATTTTATAGCAGAAAGTAATTTTTTTTCAAAATTGTCGCTCTATTTTTGTTTATAGCGCAAAAAATTAAAACCGCAGAGGTGATAAAATACCACCAAAAGAAAGCTAAAATGTTGGTTTTGGGATATACTCGCCGTATAAGACGACCCCCTTCCTACTATTAATGCCTCGCCTCACCTCACTGTGCCACCATTACATACCAGAATGTGCCACCATTACATGCCTCACTGTGCCACCATTACATACCAGAATGTGCCACCATTACATGCCTCACTGTTCCACCATTACATACCAGAATGTGCCACCATTACATACCAGAATGTGCCACCATTACATGCCTCACTGTGCCACCATTACATACCAGAATGTGCCACCATTACATGCCTCACTGTTCCACCATTACATACCAGAATGTGCCACCATTACATACCAGAATGTGCCACCATTACATGCCTCACTGTTCCACCATTACATACCAGAATGTGCCACCATTACATGCCTCACTGTTCCACCATTACATACCAGAATGTGCCACCATTACATGCCTCACTGTGCCACCATTACATACCAGAATGTGCCACCATTACATGCCTCACTGTTCCACCATTACATACCAGAATGTGCCACCATTACATGCCTCACTGTGCCACCATTACATACCAGAATGTGCCACCATTACATGCCTCACTGTTCCACCATTACATACCAGAATGTGCCACCATTACATACCAGAATGTGCCACCATTACATGCCTCACTGTGCCACCATTACATACCAGAATGTGCCACCATTACATGCCTCACTGTGCCACCATTACATACCAGAATGTGCCACCATTACATACCAGAATGTGCCACCATTACATGCCTCACTGTTCCACCATTACATACCAGAATGTGCCACCATTACATGCCTCACTGTGCCACCATTACATACCAGAATGTGCCACCATTACATGCCTCACTGTGCCACCATTACATACCAGAATGTGCCACCATTACATGCCTCACTGTTCCACCATTACATACCAGAATGTGCCACCATTACATGCCTCACTGTGCCACCATTACATACCAGAATGTGCCACCATTACATGCCTCACTGTGCCACCATTACATGCCTCACTGTGCCACCATTACATACCAGAATGTGCCACCATTACATGCCTCACTGTGCCACAATTACATGCCTCACTGTGCCATTACATGCCTCACTGTTCCACCATTACATACCAGAATGTGCCACAATTACATGCCTCACTGTGCCATTACATGCCTCACTGTTCCACCATTACGTGCCTCACTGTGCCACAATTACATGCCTCACTGTGCCATTACATGCCTCACTGTTCCACCATTACGTGCCTCACTGTGCCATCATTACATGCCTCACCGTGCCACCATTACATGCCAGACTGTGCCACCATTACATGCCTCGTGGTGCCACCATTACATGCCAGACTGTGCCACCATTACATGCCTCACTGTGCCACCATTACATGCCTCACTGTGCCACCATTACATGCCTCACTGTGCCATTTCATGCCTCACTGTGCCACCATTACATGCCTCACTGTGCCACCATTACATGCCTCACTGTGCCATTACATGCCTCACTGGGCCACCATTACATGCCTCACTGGGCCACCATTACATGCCTCACTGTGCCACTATTACATGCCTCACTGTGCCATTACATGCCTCACTGTGCCACTATTACATGCCTCACTGTGCCATTACATGCCTCACTGTTCCACCATTACATACCAGAATGTGCCACCATTACATGCCTCACTGTGCCACCATTACATACCAGAATGTGCCACCATTACATGCCTCACTGTTCCACCATTACATACCAGAATGTGCCACCATTACATGCCTCACTGTGCCACCATTACATACCAGAATGTGCCACCATTACATGCCTCACTGTGCCACCATTACATGCCTCACTGTGCCATTACATGCCTCACTGTTCCACCATTACATACCAGAATGTGCCACCATTACATGCCTCACTGTGCCACAATTACATGCCTCACTGTGCCATTACATGCCTCACTGTTCCACCATTACATACCAGAATGTGCCACAATTACATGCCTCACTGTGCCATTACATGCCTCACTGTTCCACCATTACGTGCCTCACTGTGCCACCATTACATGCCTCACCGTGCCACCATTACATGCCAGACTGTGCCACCATTACATGCCTCGTGGTGCCACCATTACATGCCAGACTGTGCCACCATTACATGCCTCACTGTGCCACCATTACATGCCTCACTGTGCCACCATTACATGCCTCACTGTGCCACCATTACATGCCTCACTGTGCCACCATTACATGCCTCACTGTGCCATTTCATGCCTCACTGTGCCACCATTACATGCCTCACTGTGCCACCATTACATGCCTCACTGTGCCATTACATGCCTCACTGGGCCACCATTACATGCCTCACTGGGCCACCATTACATGCCTCACTGGGCCACCATTACATGCCTCACTGTGCCCACTGTGCCCACTGATGGACATCGATGAGGTAGTACTGATGGGCACCGATGAGGTGGCACTGATGGGCACTGATTGGCGGCGCTGGTATGCGGCACTGATAGGCACTCATAGGCGGCACTAATGGGCACTCATAGGCGGCACTGATGGGCACTCATAGGCGGCACTGATGGGCACTCATGGGCGGCACTGATGGGCATTAATAGGCGGCACTGAGCACTCATAGGCGGCACAGATGGGCAGTCATGGGCGGCACTTATGGGTGGCACTGATGGGTATTTATGGGTGGCACAGATGGGCACTGATAGGTGGGCACTGGGCATGAATGGGCACTGTGGGGTGGCACTGATGGACACTGTGGGGTGGCACTGATGTATCCATGTTGCCAGTCAGTGCCCATTTGTGGGCACTGATTGGCATCTTTTTTTTTTTTTTTACTGCCCTTTATTTATTTATTTTGACTTTTTTTTTTTTTTGCCCTTCCCTGGCGGTCCAGTGTGGCGATCCGAGGGGGCGCTGCGCTGATAAACAATCAGCGCGAACCCCCCCTGTCAGGAGAGCCGCTGATCGGCTCTCCTCTACTCGCGTCTGTCAGACGCGAAGGAGGAAGAGCCATCAACGGCTCTTCCTGGAACACCGCTATACAGGGAGTGCAGAATTATTAGGCAAATGAGTATTTTGACCACATCATCCTCTTTATGCATGTTGTCTTACTCCAAGCTGTATAGGCTCGAAAGCCTACTACCAATTAAGCATATTAGGTGATGTGCATCTCTGTAATGAGAAGGGGTGTGGTCTAATGACATCAACACCCTATATCAGGTGTGCAGAATTATTAGTCAACTTCCTTTCCTTTGGCAAAATGGGTCAAAAGAAGGACATGACAGGCTCAGAAAAGTCAAAAATAGTGAGATATCTTGCAGAGGGATGCAGCACTCTTAAAATTGCAAAGCTTCTGAAGCGTGATCATCGAACAATCAAGCGTTTCATTCAAAATAGTCAACAGGGTCGCAAGAAGCGTGTGGAAAAACCAAGGCGCAAAATAACTGCCCATGAACTGAGAAAAGTCAAGCGTGCAGCTGCCAAGATGCCACTTACCACCAGTTTGGCCATATTTCAGAGCTGCAACATCACTGGAGTGCCCAAAAGCACAAGGTGTGCAATACTCAGAGACATGGCCAAGGTAAGAAAGGCTGAAAGACGACCACCACTGAACAAGACACACAAGCTGAAACGTCAAGACTGGGCCAAGAAATATCTCAAGACTGATTTTTCTAAGGTTTTATGGACTGATGAAATGAGAGTGAGTCTTGATGGGCCAGATGGATGGGCCCGTGGCTGGATTGGTAAAGGGCAGAGAGCTCCAGTCCGACTCAGACGCCAGCAAGGTGGAGGTGGAGTACTGGTTTGGGCTGGTATGATTAAAGATGAGCTTGTGGGGCCTTTTCGGGTTGAGGATGGAGTCAAGCTCAACTCCCAGTCCTACTGCCAGTTTCTGGAAGACACCTTCTTCAAGCAGTGATACAGGAAGAAGTCTGCATCCTTCAAGAAAAACATGATTTTCATGCAGGACAATGCTCCATCACACGCGTCCAAGTACTCCACAGCGTGGCTGGCAAGAAAGGGTATAAAAGAAGAAAAACGAATGACATGGCCTCCTTGTTCACCTGATCTGAACCCCATTGAGAACCTGTGGTCCATCATCAAATGTGAGATTTACAAGGAGGGAAAACAGTACACCTCTCTGAACAGTGTCTGGGAGGCTGTGGTTGCTGCTGCACGCAATGTTGATGGTGAACAGATCAAAACACTGACAGAATCCATGGATGTCAGGCTTTTGAGTGTCCTTGCAAAGAAAGGTGGCTATATTGGTCACTGATTTGTTTTTGTTTTGTTTTTGAATGTCAGAAATGTGTATTTGTGAATGTTGAGATGTTATATTGGTTTCACTGGTAAAAATAAAGAATTGAAATGGGTATATATTTTTTTTTTGTTAAGTTGCCTAATAATTCTGCACAGTAATAGTCGCCTGCACACACAGATATCCCCCTAAAATAGCTAAAACTAAAAACTACTTCCAAAAATATTCAGCTTTGATATTAATGAGTTTTTGGGGTTCATTGAGAACATGGTTGTTGTTCAATAATAAAATTAATCCTCAAAAATACAACTTGCCTAATAATTCTGCACTCCCTGTAAGGTAAGACTGGGGCCGCTTGCTGCAGTACGGGATTGGGCGCACGGATGGAGGGAGCCCTACTGCAGCTGGACCTAAAGTGGTTGTAAAACCTTACATATACCAAGTGAAGTTACAGGCCTCGGGTGATACACAGAGATGAGACAAATCCTCTTGCATAAGTTGTACCTGTTTATCTGCAGTCTTCTCTTCTCTGCATCCATTCAAAGTCCAGAATTTATAAAGCTTGTCTGAGCTGTCAGAAAGCAGGGGGGCGGAAGCGGCAGTTACACTTTGCAGAGCTCAGTGAGGAGAGCTCTGCAAGCTGATTGAAGGGAATGGACACAGGAACAGAACACAGGAACAGAGCTAAGGCTGTCAATCACAGGCTATTTGCCGGAGCTCCCTCCCATGTCACCTTTTATCTCTCTGTGTCAGGAAAACTTGTCAGGAGTGACCCATGCTGATAGCGGAGGAAGGAAGCAGCAGACAGAAATTACACTTAGTGCTCTGCATTGAGACAATTACACACTATAGAGGGATATGCTTTGTTCATATTTCATGTCTGAGGTTTACAACCACAACCAGGAGTTGTAAAGAAACATTTTTTTTCACCTTAATGCATTAAGGTGGAAAAACATTGGATGCTGCCGCCCCCCCCCCCCCACCCCGACCCCCCGTTTTACTTACCCGACCCCTCGAAAGTCCTGCGCAATCCCAAGATCCTCTTCACCGCTCAGCCTGGCCACTGATTTGTTAGAGGGGATGGATTGAGAGCAGCGCAGCCATTGGCTGGCGCTGCTGTCAATCACATCCAGTAACGCGGCGCGCCGAGGGGCGGGGCCGAGTGATACAGTGAGCGCCTATGGCCACTCTCTGTTTCACTGGAGCGTGCCCGCAATTACTCATCACCATGCGAGCTCTCGCATTACTGTGGTCAGTACTTGCGGGGAGGACCAGAGACAGCCACCGAGGGACCCCAGAATACGTGGATCGGGGCCACTCTGTGCAAAACGAACTGCACAGTGGAGGCAAGTATAACATGTTTGTTATTTTAAATGGAAAAAAAAATAATTCCTTTAATAACACTTTAACCCTTGCAATCTGGGGGACTCCACTGCAAGGGTACATTTTATCTAATTCCCGGAGATCAGCACAAACCTACAGTATGTAAAACCCTCCATGAATGGTTATAATGTAATACATATTATTATAAATATAATATAATATAATATGTAGAATATAGTAATAAAATAATATAATATATAGAATAAAAATGTAATATATATAATATGTAGAATATGATATAAAATGTTCTTGTGAAAAAAAGAAAGAATATAATATAACATAATATAATATATAGTATTGAATAGAAAAAATAAAAAATAAATATATATATATAATGTAGAATATAGTAATAAAATAATATATAGAATAAAATTGAATATTTATAATAAATAGAATATAATACAACATTTTCTTGTTAAAAAAAAGAATATAATATAACATAAAGTAATATAATATATAGCATTGAATGGAATATATATATATATATATATATATATATATATATATATATATATATATATATATATATATATATATAAAAGATGTAATATAATATGTAGAATATAGTAATATTATAACACATAGCATTGAATAGAATAAATATAATATGTAGAATATCATATAAAATGTTCTTATAAAATAATATAACATATAGAATTGAATAGAATATATATATAATATAATATAATGTAATATGATATGTAGAATATAGTAATAAAATAGTATAATATATAGAATAAGATTGAATATATATAATATGTGGAATATAATATATATAAGAATATAAAAGAATATAATATAACAATATAATATAACATAACATAATATAATATAATATATAGCATTGGTTAGAATATATATATATATATATATATATATATATATATATATATATATATATATATATATATATATATATATATATATATATATATATATATATATATATATATAATGTAATGCAATATAATATGTAGAATATAGTCAGAAAAGAAAAAATATAATATATAGCATTGAATAGAATATACATATAATATAATGGGTAGAATTTAGTAATAAAATAATGTATAGAATAAAATTATATACATTTTTTTTTTATATAATATAACATAAAATAATATAATATATAGCAATGAATAGAATATATATATATTGTAATAGAGTATGTAGAATATAGTAATAAAGTAATATAATATATAGAATAAAATTGAATATAAATTATATTTAGAATATAATATAAATTGTTCTTGTCAAAAAAATAATAATATAATATAACATAACATATATAGCATATATATATATATATATATATATATATATATATATATATATATATATAGCATTGAATAGAATGTATATATAATATTATGTAATATAATATGTAGATTATAGTAATAAAATTATATAATAATATATAGAATAAAATGTAATATATATAATATAATATTTTGAATATATGTGAACAAGGCTTATCAACCGGAACGCGTGAGCCTGTTTGTACTTTTTTCTCTTTCCCATGAAATTGTATAATATAATATAATACAATATAATATATAATACATTTCGCAACAATGCGTCCCAGAAAACGACAGTGTCTAGGCATAGTGTCGTTCTCCAGATTTTACTACTCCTGGCGAAGAACAATAAAAAACCAGCAGAATCCATGGAAAGGAGAAGCTGACAATGAATCTGAAGTTGTGCGCGCTGCGGCTGCCCCTTGCTGGGAGACGGTAACTTTTGTCATTCATCCAGCTCAGAGCTGAGCACGAGCTGCACTTTACACATAGTAGACTTCCAACTGTGAGACATAGAACGTGAGTGACAGGAGGAGAGAGCTGAGGCTGGGCTCACCGGCTGGAGTGGGCAGATACATAGAGCAGCATTGCATGCTGCCTGCTGGATAAGGAAACAGTCTGTGCTGTGGGTGAAGAAGATGGTTAGAGGAGAAGTTCCCTAGATTTCCGAGAGATGGGCTATCACAGAAGAGGCTGTAGCTATTTATGCTGAAGAAGACCCACCACCCCTGGCACCTGAGTCTGTGCCTGCAGCCCTACCACCTTCAATCTTTGCCAAGCTGTGACTATAAAATATTATTTTGGACTCTTTGACACCTAAAAGATTCTTGATATGAATATAGAAGACTCTATCCATTCTACATATAGATCTCATTGGCACCTTGGACACTAGGTACCCAAAGATCTTGCAGAGAAGACTTTCTCCAGTTGTTCGTGGCACCTACGACCAGGTTAGATAAGATCTGTGCCCAGCTAAGATTCCAAAAGACTTGCTAGGACTGGTACAGTTCTATGGGTATATCTGAATCCGGATGGGACTATAAGAGACACATTTTACTTTGGTGCAACTTTCTACGGCACTGCGTTCTTCAGCTGTAGCCAGATGACCATGACCCTCATGGCACCAGTGACTACATCTCTTTCTTGAATACTGGAGGCCCACCAGCTTGGCGCACTGGCACCTGGGGTTACATCTGAATCTTGAATGTTACTTAAAGAGACACATTTTGTGGCACAACTTTCTATGGCACTGCTGTCTGTAGCTGTAACCAGATGACCAGGCGACACGTAACACCAACAACAACAACAACCTAATCTTGAATACTGAAGGTCCACCAGCTTGGCACAGTTCTCACTGGCATCTGTGGGTACATCCTAGTTTTGGATAAGATAAATTTAGCTTTGGAACACCTTTCTAAGGCACTGCAATCTTTAGCTGTAACCAGATGACCATGTCCTACATGGTACCACTGACATAGTTCATGACCTAGTTTTGAATTTTGGAGGTCCACCAGCTTCTCCCTGCCACCCTTGAGTACATCCAAATCTTGGATGTGACAAAAAGAGGCATATTTTGCTCTGCCACAACTTTCCACAGCACTGCAGTCTGCAGCTTTAAGCAGATGACCGTGTCCTACATACCACCAATGACAGTGGCTACAAACTGATCTTGGGCTTTGAAGGTCCACCAGCTTGGCACAGTGGTCCATGGTGCCTGAGATTGTGACCACATGCATATGTCTTAAGTTCTCTGTCCAGCTGTGAAGATAGAAGACACTTTTTACAAATGCAATTTTTTTTTCATGGCACCACCTGAGCTTGTGGCGACTACAAGCTTTTCCCCCAACAACTAAGACCCGTGACATCTCATGTGATGCCAGTCCTTTTCTCCTCGAATCAGCACATGCCAGGAAGATGACTTTGTGCCCCGGACTTCTAAAGCGCAGCCGAGACTCAGCGCTGATCATTGAAGGTAACATGGCATGAATGTGTAGGCTGACAAATGTAGGTTATCTGTCTATTTGCCACGCATGGCTGCCCCCTTACATAACATCTATACATTAAGTTACATAAAGATGCAAGCTTGGCTCTTTATTCCGGCCGAAGGGGGAAAAGCGTCACAAACAGTTAATGCATAAGTTAACCCCTGAGCTGACGAAGCCCTGCAGCACGTATTGGGTTCTTGCAGCTGAGACATAGTTGCCAATATTTTAAAAGGAATTTCTAAGGGGGGTCATTTAGCTGATGCGTTATATGCTTGTCGTTTTAATTACGGTATGTCTCAGAATAGCAAAGATCACTTTAGTGCATGGCTGCAAACAGTTAAAAATGACTTCAGGGACCATTAGTTGATTAAGCTCAATTATTTTTTTCCGGCTAGCTACAATTTTACCTTTACGTGTTCATGCACTACATTTAAAAGTAATTTGATTCTGAAATATTTTGACACGTTATCTGCTTTCTCGTTAGAAACATTAACTTAAAAATTCAAGACAATTTGAACAGATAGAAAAAAGAGGATGTAACACTCCAAAAACAGTTTTTTTTTTTTAAAGCTCATCAATGTTTTAAAATTAGGAACATACGCAAGACCGGGTATTGGCCACGGTAGATCTCCAAATCCGAAGCTCCTCAATGTTTAAAATTAGGAACATTCACAAGACCGGATATTGGCCGGGGTAGATCTCCAAATCCGAAGCTCCTCAATACTTAAAATTAGGAACATTCACAAGACCGAATATTGGCCGGGGTAGATCTCCAAATCCGAAGCTCCTTAATACTTAAAATTAGGAACATTCACAAGACCGGATATTGGCCGGGGTAGATCTCCAAATCCGAAGCACCTCAATACTTCAAATTAGGAACATTCACAAGACCGGATATTGGCCGGGGTAGAACTCCAAATCCGAAGCTCCTCAATACTTAAAATTAGGAACATTCACAAGACCGAATATTGGCCGGGGTAGATCTCCAAATCCGAAGCTCCTCAATACTTAAAATTAGGAACATTCACAAGACCAGATATTGGCCGGGGTAGATCTCCAAATCCGAAGCACCTCAATACTTCAAATTAGGAACATTCACAAGACCGGATATTGGCCGGGGTAGAACTCCAAATCCGAAGCTCCTCAATACTTAAAATTAGGAACATTCACAAGACCGAATATTGGCCGGGGTAGATCTCCAAATCCGAAGCTCCTCAATACTTAAAATTAGGAACATTCACAAGACCAGATATTGGCCGGGGTAGATCTCCAAATCCGAAGCACCTCAATACTTCAAATTAGGAACATTCACAAGACCGGATATTGGCCGGGGTAGATCTCCAAATCCGAAGCTCCTCAATACTTAAAATTAGGAACATTCACAAGACCAGATATTGGCCGGGGTAGATCTCCAAATCCGAAGCTCCTCAATACTTAAAATTAGGAACATTCACAAGACCAGATATGGGCCGGGGTAGATCTCCAAATCCGAAGCTCCTCAATACTTAAAATTAGGAACGTTCACAAGACCGGATATTGGCCGGGGGAGATCTCCAAATCCGAAGCTCCTCAAAACTTAAAATTAGGAACATTCACAAGACCGGATATTGGCCGGGGTAGATCTCCAAATCTGAAGCTCCTCAATACTTAAAATTAGGAACATTCACAAGACCGGATATTGGCCGGGGTAGATCTCCAAATCCGAAGCGCCTCAATGTTTAAAATTAGGAACATTCGCAAGACGAAAAATTGGGTGGGGTAGATCTCTGATTTTAAGTTCTACCTGGAGATCAGTTAGCTATTTAGTAGCACTTGATTACATTGCCAATGCCAGGGGTTCTCAACCAGGGTTCCATGGAACCCTAAGGTTCCTTCAGAGGTTGTTAGGGGTTTCTTGAGCAATGAGCAAATTAATTCCTCTCAGATACGCTCCCACTGACATCATTGGCACAGCTTGGGCTTTAAATATTATTGGAGCCATATTTGTCATCTTCCTGGATTACATATTACCATAAGTGTCTTAGGTAAGAATTGGGGTAAAGATCAGGTGCATCTACCAGTTACCGGTACACTTTGGGGCAGATCCTCAAAGAAATTACGCCGGCGTATCTCTTGATACGCTGCGTAATTTAAAATTTTGCGCGTCGTATCTTTGTTTTGGTATCCACAAAACAAGATACGACGGCATCTCGGCTAGATACGACAAGCGTACGTCTTAGTACGCCGTCGGATCTAAGCTGCAATTTTTCGGCGGCCGCTAGGTGGCGTTCCCGTCGAAATCTGCATCGAATATGCGAATTAGCTATTTACAGCGATCCACGAATGTACGTCGGCCCGGCGCATTTTTTTCCGTCGTTTGAATTTGGCTTTTTACGGCGTATAGTTAAAGCTGCTGTTCTGAGGCGTACTCAATGTTAAGTATGGCCGTCGTTCCCGCGTACAATTTTGAATTTTTTACGTTGTTTGCGTAAGTCATTCGCGAATAGGAATTTGCGTAGAATGACGTCACTGTCTTAAACATTGGCTGGTTCCGGTTTAATTTCAAACATGCGGACTGGGATACCCCCAGGGACGGCGCATGCGCAGTTAAAAAAAAACGTTTTTTACGTCGGGTCACGACGTATTAACATAAAACACGCCCCCATTACATCCATTTGAATTCTGCGCCCTTACGCCGCGAGAGATACACTACGTCGCCGTAACCTTCTCCGCAAATTCTTTCAGGATTCGAAAAAAAAAAGATAAGTTACGGCGGCGTAGCGTATCTTAGATACGCTGCGCCCGCGGAAAGGTATGTGTATCTGCCCCTTTGTCTTTTGCATCCTCCTTCTTTATGTCTCCACCAATGGTTTGATCAGGGTTTCTCAACTAGGGTCCCATGAAACCCTAGGGTTCCTCCAGGAGTTGCTAGGGGTTCCGTGAGCAATGAGAAATATATTCTTCTCAGATTAGCTCCCACTGACATCATTAGCACAGCTTGGATTTTTCATATTATTAGAGCCATAATTGGTTAACATATTCTCAAACGTCTTGGGTAAGAATCAGATAAAGCGTATCAGATGCCTTTAGCATCTGCCTTTCTTATGTGCCCACCAATGTTTAGATCAGGGTTTCTAAAACAGGGTTCCTCCAGAAATTTCTAGGGGTACCTTAAGCAAGGAACAATTTCTGAATTAATAAATCTTTATTTGTAACAAATTGTTATATGGAAATTGGAAATGCCTTTTAATAAACATATTGAAACAGAAAAAAAGTAATAATACGCTAAAATCAACCTTCCAATATTACATAAACTTATACAAATTCTAATGGCATAAAAACAATGGGTGTTCAATTAAATTACAGCCATGAAAGTCCAATATGTGAACAACCATCAATTAATGGTTGTACTGATCACCTAACAGTTAATTAGTTAATGGCCAAAAGGAACAATTTCCGCCTTTTAGATAAGCTCCCACTGACACCATTGATCTTTTTAGCTATCTGTAAGGGGGGAATTCTTCCCAATGACCACAAGTGTAAGAAGAATTCTTCTTGACACTGACAATCACACTAATAAATCATGTGTGTAGATATATTGATTTTTAGCAGGGGTTCCCTGAGACCGGAAAGTTATTGCAAGGGTTCCTCTTCGTTGAAAAGGTTGAGAATGGCTGGGCTATGCTTATCTTGGTTTAGAGTTTTCAGGACATCAATGAAATTTGAGATTGAATTTTAGAAAGTATGTTATGTTGCTAAACTCAAAGGACAAAAAAGTCTGGGACAAATTTAAAAAAAAATTAAGATTAAGTTCCATATTGTGGGAATGCCCAATGACTTGATAAGAAGGCAGGACCAGTACCTGATCCCTAGTCCTACCCCGTTCTTCTGTTCAAACCGAGTCCAGGCTGGCTTTGCTTGCTGTTTGCTGACTTGCACTGCTTCCCAGATTGCCCTTTAATTTTTCATCGAAGCAGGAAACCCTGTTTAAGACCTGCTGAACCCGCTTGACTGCTCTATATAGTCTAGGGAGCTGTGCTCTGGTGCTCAGAGATTTTGGATGTCGCTTGTAATGACAATTGGGAGCAGGAAAATGCACTTCAAAGTCTGAAAAAAGCACAGAGAGGAGAAGTAATCCTATGAAGGCATGTGTGTCTGAATGCTCTGACATGTGAAATAAGGCAATGTCAATAGTGTGGAGGATAGTTCATTAATCATGATAATGTACATTAAATATTAATGGTGGACATATGTGTGAGCTCCTCTGGCTCTTCTCAGTGCACCTTGTAGTTTTGCCTTGATTGTCAGAACTCAGAACAATACTCTTGTCTTCTTCAGGAGAGCAACGGAGCATCTTGACAAGCTTGGCATCTGTGAGGACCTCAGGAAGAGGGGATGTTGATACAGGTCCAGCCAACTCAGCTGTCATCCGTCCATCATTCTTCGCACAGCGTGGAGTCGCCCTGTCCCCCTCAACACCTTCTCCCACCTGCATTCATGACTGACAGACCCTTATCTTCTACTGAACAAGACTTGGTCACTCTGACAAATCACACCAACGCTACCAATTGCGGAGAGGAAATTTTGCCCTATGGGGACATCGAAAAGATTGTCATTGGTGTGGTTCTGTCGATCCTCACTGTGTTCACCATTGCTGGCAATGGTCTGGTCATTATCTCAGTGTGCATTGTGAAGAAGCTGCGGCAGCCTTCCAATTACCTGGTGGTGTCCTTGGCGGCGGCAGACCTGTCAGTGGCCATCGCAGTGATGCCATTTGTCATCATCACTGACCTGGTTGGTGGAAAATGGCTCTTTGGGAAAGTGTTCTGCAATGTTTTTATAGCCATGGACGTCATGTGTTGTACAGCATCAATCATGACCTTGTGCGTCATCAGTGTGGACAGGTAAGAGATGGGGGGCATCAAATGTATGGTTGGCTGGTCTTTTTGAAGCATGTGTAAGGTTTGTAGGTTGCATTGTTTTACATATCCTGAGAAAACCATTAGTCTAGGGTAGGGTTGTCCAGATACCACTTTTTTAGGACTGAGTACGAGTACCGATACTTTTTTTCAAGTACTCGCCGATACCGAATACCGATACTTTTTTTTAAATGTGTCCCCAAATGCAGCCATGTCCCCCCCCATATATGCAGCCATGTCCCCCCCACAGATGCAGCCATGTCCCCCCCCACAGATGCAGCCATATCCCCCCCATATATGCAGCCATGTCCCCCCCCATATCCAGCCATGTCCCCCCCATATCCAGCCATGTCCCCCCATATCCAGCCATGTCCCCCCCCCATATGCAGCCATGTCCCCCCCTCCCATATGCAGCCATGCCCCCCCATATGCAGCCATGTCCCACCCCATATCCAGCCATGTCCCCCCCATATATGCAGCCATGTCCCCCCCCATATCCAGCCATGTCCCCCCCATATATGCAGCCATGTCCCCCCCCATATCCAGCCATGTCCCCCCCATATCCAGCCATGTCCCCCCCATATATGCAGCCATGTCCCCCTTACCGTACATGCTGCCGCGCCGCCGCTTGGTTAATACAGGCGGGGAACATTACAGCTTTCATTTGAATAGCTGTAGTCTTTCATGCCGCGCTGCGTATAGACACTCCCCCTTGCTCGGGATTGGACAGTTCACCTGAGCAAGGGGGAGTGTCTATACGCGGCGCGGCGGGAAACACTACAGCTATTCAAATGAAAGCTGTAATGTTCCCCGCCCGTATTAACCAAGCGGGAATGCGGCGGGGGTTTGCGGCGGCGGGGGGGGGGTATTCTATTTCGGTATCGGGGGTATTTGCGGGAGTACAAGTACTCCCGCAAATACTCCGAATCGGTCCCGATACCGATACTAGTATCAGTATCGGGACAACCCTAGTCTAGGGCAGTGCTAAAATATTTGTTTTGTGGGAACCCAAGAGGACCATATGCCTTTTTTGTTACCTCATCTTTAGGATTAAAGTCCAGTTGAAGTTTCATTTTAAATCAGCTGAACATGTTTCAGCTATATCCATATTTTTACAGTTCTTTAGAAAGCAGCCATAGCCTTAGTAGAAAAGGCTGTCCCCTGCCAGCATACTGCCAAGAAGGACCATTGCTCTTTGTGTGGAAGAAATGGCTTCTCTGCAGGGGTCCAATGTTCACCCTACTAAGTCAGATCTTTAGTTCTGCAATCAGCAAAGCTCACGTCCTTGTTGATTGGAGAGCTCTAGCTCTGAATCAGCAGTGGGCATGAACCTCTGCAGAGAGACCACATCTTCCTTACAAAAAACATGCACCCTCACTGCAGCATGATGGCAGAGGACAGGCTTTTTTATTTAGATTGAGACTCTTTTAAGACTGTGAAAACCTTATGGACATTAAATGTATTTAGCTTTTTATAACTGTTTAAACAGTTCAGTTGAACTTTAATGTGTGTTTGGGACCCCAGAAAAAAGGTGTTTTTTTTTAACAAGAATGATTTTTAATATTATTGGAGCCAAATTTGTCATCCTTCTGGTTTTCATATTACCATAAGTCTTGGGTAAGAATCAGGTGAAGATCAGGTGTATGCACCAGTTACCTGTACACTTTGCATTTAGCATCTACCTTTTCTTTATGTGCCCACCAATGTTTATATGACTTCAGGTCTCATGAGTAAGGTTCACATGTCGATAGTTGGAAATGTTCACAACTACTAGAACCAAAGTGTGAGATTGAGGCATAAAATAGAGGCAGTAGTGGTACCAGAAGGGGAGGACTGTGCCAGGGGCCAAGGGGGTATTTACCCCCAGGTCAGTGCAAATAATATACAGTATGTTTGGCTGGTCCATGTCATTTTCACAGAGTAGTAGTTATCTTTTTGGCTCAAAGTAATTCTAGGTTTTCAATTCATCCTTTGCAATCCCTTTTTTGGCATACACAGCATGTATACCACGATAAACCATGTCCGTCTTTTCAGCATGCCCAACAATCACAGCAGCATTGGTGCATTTTTTTTTTTTTTTTAGCCCCCAGGAAAGTCTCTCTCCCATGAAAGGGCCACTTGGTTGTGATTGCCCTCCAGCATAAAAGTTACCGGTTCTTCCCAGGGTACCAGTGAAATAGACAAGGCAATTCAAATTGGATGACATTGTTCTCAACTGAAACATCTAAGATCTCTGATAGGCAAAAGGTTAATAGATACGTTTTACTTGAACTTGGTTAACATGCATGTCTAACTACTTAGATCATGAACACATAACAGCTAATGGTAAAAAAAGTTTGCATGACGAGCAGGCAGATGAACATCCTATACCTGGACAGTACAATCTCTCTTGTTTTTAGTCCCTAGGGCTTTCATTCCACTATGTTTTAAGAAATACAACCTCTTTTTGGGGTCCACCAATAATAGTAAACTATTTAGACCTAGACACATGTAGGTAGATTCACGTACAGATGCCTAAACTTGCGGCGGCGTAGCTTAGCGTGTTTAGGCTACGCCGCCGTAAGTTAGCTAGGCAAGTACATGATTCACAATGTACTTGCCTGCTATGTTACGGCGGCGTAGCCTAAATCGGGCGGGCGTAAGGGTGCCGAATTCAAATGTGTGTAAGGGGGGAGTGTTTTATGTTAATAAGGCTTGACCTTACGTTTTTGACATTTTTTTTACTGCGCATGCGCCGGGCGCCTACATTTCCCAGTGTGCATTGCGGCTAATTACGCCGCGCGGGCCTATTGATTTTGACGTGGACGTAAACGGCGTAAATCGCTATTCGCGGACGACTTACGCAAACGACGTAAAAATGTTGAATCTCGAAGCGGGAACGGCGGCCATACTTTAACATTGCTATTCCATCTAATAGATGGAATAACTTTAGGCCTGATAATGGCTTACGGAAACGGCGTAAATGTACTGCGACGGCCGGGCGTACGTTTGTGAATCGGCGTATCTGCTAATTTACATATTGTACGCCGACCGCAATGGAAGCGCCACCTAGCGGCCATCCGAAATATTGCAACCTAAGATAGGACGGCGCAAGCCGTCGTATCTTAGATATGTTTAAGCGTATCTCTGTTTGAGAATACACTTAAACATAAGTCGGCGTAGATTCTGAGTTAGGTCGCCTTATCTACTCATAAGCCGGCCTAACTCTTACTGAATCTACCTATTGGTAAATGGTACTTCTCCTTACAGATCCATCACACACTCCCAGGGTCTAGCACAGTCTTCATCTCAGCTTAAGTGACAAATAATGTAGCTGTGGTTTATAAATGGGAAATGTTAAATTAAATAAGACTTTCATTCATTCTACTATGTTTTAGTAAGAACAGCCTCTTTTGGGGGTCAGCCAATAATGGCAAACAGTTTAGACCTAGACACATGATAAAATGGTATTCAAACCTCAACATTCAAAAGCTAAAGCACCTTAGATCTGAAGTCCCATAAGTTGGTCATCCACCAGTGTTGCCAACCTACCAGATTGAAATTTACTGGCACGACACCCAAAATTTACTGGCGCAGCCACGTTTTTACTGGCATTTCACAAAAGTTACAAAATTAAATTTTTAGGTGCAAATTTCAGTATTTAGGCCACAAACAAGTACGCTAGGCAAACAGCAATGTGATTTAAGGGAGATATTAAGGTAAAAAATACTATTTTTGTTATTTTCGATATAATAAGGGTAAATTATTTAGTCACAGACATCACCCCCTGCCTCCATCCCCCTCTGCCACCAACACCCCCTGCCTTCACCCCCCTCTGCGGTGCCACAATTTCTGTCGCCACCATCCCCCTCTGCGGTGCCACCAACACCCCCTGCCTCCAATCACCCCCTGATACTAACACCGCCTGCCTCCAATCTCCCCCAGGCCCCCTGCCTCCAATCACCCCCTGCCTCCATTGTCCCCTGCCTCCATCCCCCTTTGCGGTGCCACCAACAACCCCTGTCTCCATCCCCCACCCTCTTTGGTGCCACCATCCCCCTCTGCGGTGCCACTAACACCCCTTGCCACTAACACCCCCTGCCTCCAATCTCCCCCTGCCTCTATTGTCCCATGCCTCCATCCCCCTCTGCGGTGCCACCAACAACCCCTGTCTCCATCCCCTACCCTCTGTGGTGCCACCATCCCCCTCTGCGGTGCCACCAACACCCCCTGCCTCCAATCACCCCCTGCCACTAACACCCCCTGCCTCCAATCTCCCCGAGTCCATTTCCCCCTGCCTCCATCCCCCTCTGCTGTGACAACACAGCCTCCAATCACCCCCTGCCTCCAATCTCCATGCGTAGTTCTAAGCCGAACCGAACTCAGCTATTTTTACTGGCACATTCCTGCAACCACGGACATTTACGGTAGGGCGGAAAAAGTGCCCGTTTTTACGAACTGTCCGTAAAATTACGGACGGTTGGCAACACTGTCATCCACAGACAAGTCATCTAAGCTTGCCAATCATGATGGTCTTCTCCTTATAGATCCATCACACACCAACAGGATTTAGCACAGTCTTCTTCTCAGCTTATGTGACAAATGGCTGTGGTTTGTGAATGGGAAAGGTCCATTCTCTGTTCCTTGCTACTTATTATTAACAAGTCATTATGATGCCTGGAAGACCTTATTATCCATTCCTGTTTTACCACTGATGGCCATTAATGCATATCAAAAGCACACAGAATGTATGCAGTAATATATGTTAAAGCAAATTTTTTTTGCATGTGCATAGAGGTAAAAGGCCTTGTTATTTATATGGTGAATACCACATGGAAATCTTGACCTATCTACCATAATAATGTCCACTACTTCAAACGGATGACTTAAAATGTAAGTAAACCCTCCTATCGTTTTCAGCCAAGGAAGCTGCCATCTTTGACTCTGTTTAATCTACAGCTGCCATGATGCTGCACATGTGATCAGTTATGACACCAGCCATTGGATGGTTTGACAGTTTGGTTTAAAGCACAACCAATGGGAGTGTTACATTTCTGGCACGTGCCGGAATTTAAACTGTTTTATGGATGGGTTTACTTCCACTTTAAACAAAAAAAGTGACTCAAAAAACACACAACAAATATAAAGGAAGAAAAACACATTTCGTAGATGTCTCTTTTAAACATGCAGCTTTTAAGTGATTTCCTACTTTCTTTATACTGGGCAAGGTAATGGGTTAAGTTTACAAGAAGGCATGTTATAAAAAACGTATCTTCCATGTGCTCCCCTTTCGTCCCGATGTGTCTCTATACTGCCCATGACACTTATATGTGAGAGTGCTTGGGCCTCGCCAGCCTTGGTGATTGGCTTCTCAGGCACAGGGCATTGCATTGTGGGTAGGCAGAAAGAGTGCCACCGGAAGCACCAGAATTTCTTGGACAGCCCCGTGGGGTGGGGGAAGGCTTAGAAAGTGAATTTACACAGCTTTGCTCCTTCCCACTATCTGTACGCATGTACAGGGATAACTGTGAAAGCCAATCACAGAGATCACATTTTTAGGAGTCCGCCTACGAACCTCCCTTGCTTACATTCCTTTAAAGAGCCAGCTTTCATTGGCAGAAAGGTGTTGGAGAAACATTGAGGAATGCCATTGTTGGATTTCAGTACTTTAGAGTTAAACACCTGGAACAAACCTGCTGTAAACAAATGTCAAATGAGTGTTATAATTTATATCTCATTGCAGGCCAGCGGCTCAGTAAGCATTGAAGCCAAAGCATCAGCATGATAGTCAGGCAAGTTGCACCCTGTAAAGGAGTAGTCAGCAATGGCAGAGTACAATGTCCTCTTAAGCCAAAACACTTTGGGGCAGATCCACAAAGAGAGTACGCCGGCGTATCTACTGATACGCTGGCGTACTTTCAAATTTCCTGCGTCGTATCTTTGTTTTGAATCCTCAAAACAAGATACAACGGCATCTAGGTTAGATCCGACAGGCGTACGTCTTCCTACGCCTTCAGATCTAAGATGCAATTCGCTGGGTCCGCTGGGTGGCGTTCCCGTTGTTTTCCGCGTCGAGTATGGAAATTAGCTATTTCTGACGATCTACGAACGTACGAGCGCCCGTCGCATTTTTTTACGTCGTCTCTAGTCGGCTTTTTTCGGCTTATAGTTAAAGCTTCTATTTGGTGGCGTACTCAATGTTAAGTATGGCCGTCGTTCCCGTGTATAATTTTAAACATTTAATTTCGTTTGCGTAAGTCGTCCGTGAATCGGGCTGGACGTAATTTACGTCCACGTCACAAAAAATTACGTCCTTGCGACGTCATTTAGCGCAATGCACGGCGGGAAATTTAGTAACGGTGCATGTGCAGTTCGATCGGCGTGGGGACGCGCTTCATTTAAATGAAACACACCCCCTACTCGCCGATTTGAATTACGCGCCGTTACGCCGCGAGAGATAGACTACGCCACCGTAACTTACGGCGCAAATTTTTTATGGATTCAAACCAAACTGAAGTAAGTTACGGCGGCGTAGCGTATCTCAGATACGCTGCGCCGGGGCAGATCTTTGTGGATCTGCCCCTTTGGACGTGTTATTTTGCTCAGTATAGTATAGGTTCACTTTAACCAAGAAGGCCCATATGGACAGGTTTAGTCCATTTGTGGATCCACGTCTACAGTACATGAAAGACATCTTAGGTCAGTCAATAAAAAATAGTGTTGGTATAATTTTGAAATGTTTTCTTGGTCACCATATTTAGGATATAGGATGAAACCCGGTTCCCTCCCTCAACTCCCCACCCACCAAACCACCCCTCTCCACTCCACTGATTTGCAAAGTGCTTCTCCCTGGAGCACCCCTTGGCTCCACTCGTATAGCTATGTTATTCATTCACAGATCAGTTTTATATCTTCCAATGGAAAGACTACAAGTTATCTCCCACCATAGCAGAGGAAGTCCCAGATCTCAATGGAGCACAAGTTTAGTCCATTGATTACTTCTTCCAGTCCATAACAGAAGGTCCGTACCTCCAAATTGACCTGGGGCTGGGATGCAAACAATGCAGCAGCCTGTGCATTGCACCTACCATGCACTGATTATGGTTGCATTAATTTCTTTATTGCAAATGGTGGACTATGCCATTAATATTTATCTGAAGTTTTCTACTTATAAATGCAAAGAAATAAGAGGTTACACGACCCTTCTTGGTCTTGGCTGTGGGTGCATTGTTTGCCGACCTACCATACAATCAATTGGAATCCATGTGTCCAGCGCCCTGCATATAGATTAGGGGCCGAGCACATTGATTAGGGGCGGCGCCCCTTCTACCCTAATGGAGCGACCACTACTGAGAAGCAGGTTTTTTACGTTCTTTTTTTCAGACATAGACAGACTCAGAGGTAATCAGATGTAAACAGATGCATGTCCTTTTACATCCACCTGCCCATAGACAGACATGGAGCTTCTACTCAAATCTGCATGAAAAACTGACTGATCTGATTGTATTCCTTGTGTGAAAGGGGCCTTACTGTTATATGTTTGAGGATAATGGAAAGATAGCATTGGACCCATAGGTTTATTTTACTGTTAATGTTATCTTAAGGTGTTAATGTTGGTGTAAATTATCTGGTTCCTGGGCAGGTGGCTTCTACACCCCAGAGGATCTGCACAGTCTCCTTGGCTTGTAGTGTAATGTAAGAAGAGTGCGCCAGGGCTCGAGTCCTGCATGAACGCATGGGAACGGCGTTCCTGTACTATCTCCACAGCAGGAACGCCGTTCCCTTTTTCATCGCTCCTGCATGATGCGTCTGCTTTCAGTGGCCCGACATACCAACAGGGGTGCCAGACATTGCGGGGGTTGTCAGGCAGGTGCCGCAGGGCGACATTTGTCCATATGGGGAAAGTAGCTGGGAAGCTCCTTCAGCCCGTGTCGCTGATCTGGCCGCCTATTAGGTTCACCAGGTGGGGCGGGGGTGGGGGCGGGAACTACCCAGCTGCCCCGTGACCATGAAGGGGGAAGGAGCTGCGATGGATCCCGAGCCCATTGCCTTATGCCGCCTTGCCGGGAAAAAAGTGAAAAAGTGAGTGCTCGCCCGTGCAGCAGCCTCCCTGTATGCATTAATAGAAGCTGCATATAAAGGAATTGATCTTTGTATATTCCTCATGCAGCCGCTGAAAGCTTGATTCTCCTCCTTTCCCGCCTGAAAGCATTCAGTGTCTGCATGAGGAATATGCAAAGATCAATTCCTCTATTTGCAGCTGCCCCGCCACTCCTCCTATCCAGCTTTTTTTGCTGCTCATCTCCTCCATCATGCTATCGAGTAATTCAACACATAATGTATTTTCCTTTATCTGGGTATGCTCTTGTCTTCCATTATTTAACCATGCTCTCAGCTCTTTGGTGATCAGTGGCAGTAAAAGATCACGACATTCTGGAAATATTTAAGTGCTATCCAGTCCCCCCTCCCCCAGTGCTATCCAGTTCCCCCCCCCCCCCATGCTCTCTAGTCCCCCCTCCCATTTCTCTCCAGCCCCCCCCCCCCAGTGCTCTACAGCTCCTCCTGTGCCCTCTGGACCCCCTAGTGTTCTTATATTAAGTCTGCAGTTTCTGCCCTTCTCCTGTATCATGTCTGCAGTCTCTGACCATCGCCTGTATTATGTCTGCAGTCTCTGACCATCTCCTGTATCATGTCTGCAGTCTCTGACCATCTCCTGTATCATGTCTGCAGTCTCTGACCATCTCTTGTATCATGTCTGCAGCTTCTGACCACCTCCTGTACTGTGCCTGCAGTCTCTGACCGTCTCTTGTATCATATTCACAATATCTAACCATCTCATGTAGCATGTCTGCAGTCTCTGACCGTCTCCTGTATCATGTCTGCAGTCTCTGACCATCTCTTGAGGGATGCAGATAATTCTGAGCAGGGATGGGGATACAATGTGGAGAGGGATGGATTATGCTGGGTGGGGATACATTGTGGAGAGGGATGGATGATGCTGGGCGGGGATACATTGTGGAAAGGGTAGCAGGTAATTCTGGGTCGGGGATGGGTATACATTTATTTTTGAGGTGAGGGGTAATCTTGGGCGAGTTCCCACACTTTTTTCCCCAGGAAAGTCCAGAAGTCCAGATCCAACTTTGTTCCATTAGAGGTCAGGAGTACAGATCAAGAAATATCCAATGCATTTTGGGGGTCTATGTGCCCCCTTCATCTGGGCTAGAAAGAATCTAAGAAGATTATTGTGATGCAATTGCCTATATATACTTCAGTTTAATTCTCCCTGCTAATTTAATGCTGTGGGTTAGAGGAAACAGGTGTTCATGTGTGACTCATCTCTCTGTGAAGACTGTTCATATGTTAAATAAGGCTGGCTTTTGAAAGGCCTTTAATTGTGTGATAACACTGTCTAAAACCTTTTGATGCTCAGAGGTGTTAATAGGTGTCACGCTGCATGCAGGGACGAAACGTCTGCCTAGGAAACTCAAGTGTGTGAAGGTGGTTTGTTGTTATGCTGTTTAAGGAATGTGCAGTGATTAGACATGATGATTATCGGTCGGTGCCGACCTGTCTAGAATGTTTTAGTAATTAGCCTTAGTGTGTGATTAGGGGGGTGGAGATCTCATTGTTGCTTTAATGTCTTGGACTGTATAAAAAGCTGAGAAGAAAACCATTAAAGTGTGTTGTTCCAGCAGTAAGCTTGGCATGTGTGGCTTATTGGGCGATCCCAGGAATATTCCCCCTTATGGAATATTGGGGTGATTATGTTTATGGGAAGAAGGGAAGACTTTGACGGGGATATCATTCTAATACCGTCACAATTATCATGTCAATCTGACATCAATAAAATGGGGTTGGTTTACGAAAGGCAAATAGACTGTGCACTTTGCAAGCGCAGTTGCTCCAGAGCTAAGTAAATGAACAGAAGCTCTGCTGACTTTCATCAGCCAATCATGTGCAAGCAAAAACATTTTTTTTTTCCTTGCACGTGATTGGGTATTCTTTGCAAAGTGAAGCTTTGTAGAGTGAACCTGAGTTTAGTAAATCAACCCCAATGACCCCTCCAGAGGGTCATAATTAAAACTAAACAGTCAATAGTAATGACACGCTCATTACTATTGACTGTTTGCTTTTAATTATGACCCCATGGAGGGGATATTGTATTGATGTCAGATTGACATGATAATCTTCTTATGTTCCTTCTAGCCCTAAAGAAGGGGGCCCGTACAGTACCTTAAAAAAGTATTCATACCCCTAGAAATGTTTCACATTTTGTCATGTTGCAACTATAAATGTAAATGCGTTTTATTGGGATTTGATGTGATAGACCAACACAAAGTGGCACATAATTGTGAAGTGGAAGGAAAATGATAAATGGTTTTCGATTTTTTTTACAAATAAATATGTGAAACGTGTGGGGGGTGCATTTGTATTCAAGTCAATACTTTGTAGAACCCCCTTTCGCTGCAATTACAGCTGCAAGTCTTTTTGGGGACGTCTCTACCAACTTTGCACATCTAGAGAGTGAATTTTTTTCCCATTCTTCTTTGCAAAATATCTCAAGCTCTGTCAGATTGGATGGAGAGCGTCTGTGAACAGCATATTCAAGTCTTGCCACAGATTTTCAATTTAGGTCTGGACTGTGACTGGGCCATTCTAACGCATGAATAGGCTTTGATCTAAACCATTCCATTGTAGCTCTGGCTGTATGTTTAGGATCGTTGTCCTGCTGGAAGGTGAACCTCCGCCCCAGTCTCAAGTCTTTTGTAGACTCTAACAGGTTTTCTTCTAAGATTGCCCTGTATTTGGCTCCATTCACCTTCCCATCAACTCTGAGCAGCTTCCCTGTCCCTAAAACGTTTGATCTCATCTGACCAGATTACCTACTTCCACATGTGTCCCCCACATGGCTTCTCGCAAACTGCAAATGGGACTTCTTATGGCTTTCTTTTTGCCACTCTTCCATAAAGGTCAGATTTGTGGAGAGCACGACTAATAGTTGTCCTGTGGACAGATTCTCCCACCTGAGCTGTGGATCTCTGCAGCTCCTCCAGAGTTCCCATGGGCATCTTGGCTTCTTCTCTGATTAATGATCTCCTTGCCCGGCCTGTCAGTTTAGGTGGACAGCCATATCTTGGTAGGCTTGCAGTTGTGCCATATTCTTTCCATTTTTGGATGATGGATTGAACAGAGCTCCGTGAGATGTTTAAAGGTTGGGATGTTTTTTGTGACCTAACACTGCTTTAAACATGTCCACAACTTTATCCCTGACCTGTCTGGTGTGTTCCTTGGCCTTTAGGATGCTGTTTGTTCATGAAGGTTCTCTAACAAACCTCCGCGGGCTTCACAGAACAGCTGTATTTTTACTGCGATTAAATTACACACAGGTGGACTCTGTTTATTAATTAGGTGACTTCTGAAGGCAATTAGTTGCACTAACAGGGAATGAGGGAAAAGAAATGGGGAAGGAAGGGTGACGGAGACAAAGAGGGAATTAGTCTAATCAAATATAAATATGGAATATATGGATAATTAGGGTGGAGATGAAATAACTGGGGAAGAATGAAATTAAGCTATAGTAGGAATAGTAATTTGGTTATGATATCTTTCCCAGTGGTAATGGACTTAAAATTGCTGGGGATACAGTATATTATAATTCCCCTTAAAGGTAAACTATGAATTGTAAAAATAGTTGAAGAGAGAGAGACGTAATGTAATATCCATATATGTTGTTTTTTTGGATTTTGCTTGTTCCTTTTCTTTTGTTTCCTGTATTGCTTTCTTGCTTAAAAAAAAAAAAAACAGAGAATTTGAAAAAAAATTAAAAATTAGTTGCACTAGATTTTAGTTAGGGGGTATCAGAGTAAAGGGGGCTGAATACAAATGCACGCCACACTTTTCACATATTTATTTGTAAACATTTTGAAAACAATTTATCATTTTCCTTCCACTTCACAATTATGTGCTACTTTGTGTTGGTCTGTACTCCAGTCTGTACAGCAGCCACGAAAGGTGGGGAGCAGGCTGGGACATGTAGTTCCTGAAGGTCTGATGTTTACTTCAATCAGTTGGACTTCAATCCCCATCAAATTCCTGGCAGTTCGTCTTATAAAACATGAGTGCTGACTGTTTATTAATTGCTCATCAGTTATTTATAAAGGTTGATAGGATCAGACAGGCAGATCTGGGTTCTCCTGTCATTCATGCTACGCCTGCCTCGGCAGGTACATCGCTGTTATCGCTATGTAAGGTTTGCCTGCGGAGGCAAATTGATCTCAGGAGACCATTGGGTTAGATATTGTGTGAATTCCTGGTGACATGGATGATTTAGTGAGGTTGTTATAACTGAGTGTTTAGGAGAGAGGGAGAGAGGGGAGAAAGAGCGAAGAGAAAGAGAAGAGAGAGGGGTGAAAGAGAGAAGAGAAAGAAAAGAGAGAGAGAGGGAGAGAGAGAGAAGAGAGAGGAGAGAGAGAGAGGAGAGAGAGAGCGGAGAGAGATGAGAGAAAGGAGAGAGAGCAGGAGAGAGAGAGAGAGAGATAATAGATAAAGAAGTGGGAGAGAGAGGAGGAGAGAGAGATAAAAGAGAGAGAGAGAGAGAGAGGGGAGAGAGAGAAAAGAGCGTGAGGGCGATAGAATAGAGAGAGAAGGGGGAGATAGAGAGCGGAAGAGAGACAAGAGAGAGAGATAGATAAAGAAAGAGAAAGCGCAAGAGAAAAAATGGAGATAGAGAGAGAGAGAAAGGAAAGAGAGAGTAGGAGAGAGAGAGATAGAATAGAGAGAGAAGTGAGAGAGAGAAAGGAGAGAGAGAAGAGAGAGAGAGGGAGAGAGAGTAGGAGAGAGAGAGATAGAATAGAGAGAGAAGTGGGAGAGAGAGAGAGAGAGAGAGAGAAGTGGGAGAGAGAGAAAGGAGGGAGAGAGAAGAGAGAGAGAGGGAGAGAGAGTAAGAGAGAGAGAGATAGAATAGAGAGAGAAGTGGGAGAGAGAGAGAAAGGAAAGAGAGAGAGAGTAGGAGAGAGAGAGAGAGATAGAATAGAGAGAGAAGTGGGAGAGAGAGAAAGGAAAGAGAGAGAGAGTAGGAGAGAGAAAGATGGAATAGAGAGAGAAGTGGGAGAGAGAGAGAGAGATGAGAGAGAGAGGAGAGAGAGGGAGAGAGAGCAGGAGAGAAAGATAGAATAGAGAGAAGTGGGAGAGAGAGAGGCGAGAGAGAGCGGGCTATAGAATAGAGAGAGAAGGGGAGAGAGAGAGGAAAGAGAAAGAGAGGAGAGAGACAAGGGACAGATCGAGATAAAAGAGAGAGAGGACAGAGAGAAAAGAGAGACCAGGCGATAGAATAGAGAAAGAAGGGGAAGATAGAGAGCAGAAGAGAGACAAGATAGAGAGATAGAGAAATAAAGAAATAGAGAATGAGAAAAGAGAGAGAGAGAGAGAGAGAGAGAGGGGGGGGAGACAACAGACAGAGAGAGGAGAGAAAAGAAAGAGAGAAAAGGGTGTAGAAATACAGCGAAGGGAATTGAGACGGATGGATGAAGGTAAGGAAAATAGACAGGGAGATAGAGAGAGAAGGGAAGAAGAGAGGAGGAGAGAAAATGAAAGGGAATACAGAGATGGAGAGAAGGAGAGAAAGAGAAGGGAGACAGAGAGATGGGGAGAAGGTGAGAAAGGTAAGGGAGATAGCGAGAAGGAGAGAAATAGAAAAGATGATGACAAAAGGTAGAGAGGTAGAGATAGCAGATGAAAACAGAACAGAGAGGGACATGGGGAGAGAAAAACATATGAACACTGAGAAAGGCTATCCATAGACTTCCACACATGGAAGAAAAGGTTGCTGCTCCCAACCTTTCTCTGTGATGCTGGTGACTGGTAACCCAGGTGTAGGCATCAGATGCAGTTCTTCTACACTTCCCATACATCATCCACACACCAATGATCTCAGCATTCAATAAAACCATATTCTTCTGGCAGAGGTGTAACTAGAACCCTTAAAACCCCCAGTGCAAGAAACCATGATGGACCCCCCCCCCCCTTCCATCCCAGCCACAAGCTTCTGATTTTGGAAAGGTGTCCATGAACATCCTCCCAGAACCCTGCCTCCTGCATGTCCCCTGGGGAACGCATCCAGCTCACTTTATGACTGCTGTGTCCTTCAGATGATCATAGATCACGGTAAAGGGCCAATCAGAGCAGCCTTTTTACCATGTGATCAGCTTATCACATGTAAACAGACTTGCCGGTTATCGGAAGCCTTTTCCTCCCACGCTGTGTCTGTACATAAACAGTAACTGTTTTCCTTCATGAAAAACAGTTGGACATTTCAAAATACACATCAATGTACCACATACTTGTCAAAAGAATGGAGATGTGTGTTGTGTACAATCATCTGGTCATCTTAAGATGGATATGCAAAAAATAGTTTCCTCAATTGTTCTTTAAAACCAAGCTGTTCATATCAGTTCCGCAGGGGGTGTTCATCTAAGGCCGCGTACACACGGTCGGTCAAAACCGATGAAAACGGACTGAAGGACCTTTTCATCGGACCAAACTGACTGTGTGTGGGCCCCATCGGTCAGTTATCCTTCGGTCAAAAAATGTAGAACATGCTTTAAAATTGAACCGATGGACGCCTAACCGATAGGTCAAAACCGACGGTTAGTATGCAAAAGCATCGGTTAAAAATCCATGCATGCTCAGAATCAAGTCGACGCATGTTTGGAAGCATTGAACTTCGTTTTTTTAAGCACGTCGTTGTGTTTTACTTCACCGCGTTCTGACCCGATCGTTTTTTTAACCTATGGCGTGTAGGCACATCAGACCATCAGTCAGCTTCATCGGTTAACCGATGAGAACGGTCCAAAGGACCATTCTCATTGGATGGACTGATCGTGTGTACAGGGCTTAAGAAGGATTTCTTCTGTGAAATATCTGACTTGAAATCACCTATTTCTTCAAACCACTACCTTACAGTAGGGATCGAAAGTTTGGGCACCCCAGGTACAAATTTGTATTAATGTGCATAACAAAGCCAAGGAAAGATGGAAAAATCTCCAAAAGGCATCAAATTACAGATTAGAAATTCTTATAATATGTCAAAAAAAGTTAGATTTTATTTCCATCATTTACACTTTCAAAATTACAGAAAACAAAAAAATGGCACCCTGCAGAGTTAATATCTTGTACTGCCCCCTTTGGCAAGTATCACAGCTTGTAAATGCTTTTTGTAGCCAGCCAAGAGTCTTTTAATTCTTGTTTGAGGTATCTTTGCCCATTCTTCCTTACAAAAGTCTTCCAGTTCTTTGAGATCTCTGGGCTGTCTGTCATGCACTGCTCTTTTAAGGTCTATCCATAGATTTTCAATTATGTTGAAGTCAGGTAGTGTTTAGGATCATTATATATTTGTAGAAGCCATCCTCTTTTAAACTTCAGCTTTTGCACAGGTGGCATCAAGTTACCATCCAAAATTTGCTGAAATGTTATTGAATCCATTTTTCCTTCTACTCATGAAATGTTCGCTGTGCCACTGGCTGCAATACAACCCCAAAGCATGATTGATCCACCCCCATGCTTCACAGTTGGACAGAGGTTCTTTTCATTAAATTCTCTGCCCTTTCTTCTCCAAACGTACCTTTGCTCATTCCGGCCAAAAAGTTCTATTTTAACCTCATCAGTCCACAGAACTTGTTTCCAAAATGCATCAGGCTTGTCTATATGTTCATTTGCAAATTTCAAACGCTGATTTTTGTGGTGAGGACGTAGAAGAGGTTTTCTTCTGATGACTCTTCCATGAAGACCATATTTGTAAAAGTATACCTTTATAGTGGAATAGTGTACCACAACTCCAGTGTCTGCCAGATCTTTCTGGAGGGATCGTGCAGTCAAACGTGGGTTTTGAATTGCTTTTCTCACAATCCTGCGAGTTCTGTCTGATATTTTTCTTGGTCTTCCAGATCTTGCTTTAACTTCCACTGTTCCTGATGACTGCCATTTCTTAATTACATTCCGAACAGAGGATATTGACATCTGGAAACGCTTTGCTATCTTCTTATAGCCTTCTCCAGCTTTGTGAGCGTCAACTATTTTCAGTTTCAGTTTTCTAGACAACTGCTTAGAAGAACCCATGGTGCTGATTGTTGGGGCAAGGTCAGATGAGTCTGGGCATTTAAAACCTTTGAGATTGAGAACAATCCATGACACTGGCAGGTCTCAGCTTTGCAAAGGGGGCAGTGCATGCTATAAATTCTGCAGGGTGCCAGACGCCATTTATTTTTCTGTAATTTTGAAAGTGTAAATGATGGATATAAAATGTAACTTTTTTTGACATATTATAAGAATGTCTAATCTGTAATTTGATGCCTTTTGGAGATTTTTCCATCTTTCCTTGGCTTCGTTATGCACATTAATACAAATTTTGACCTGGGGTGCCCAAACTTTCGATCCCCACCGTATCTCTATGGGAAGTCAAATAGGGAAAAAGGAAAGTTATTGTTTGACTTAAACTGCAGGCGGTTTTCCCCAATCACCTAACACCTGCTGGCTATACACAAATATTTAATATATTCTTGGTCAATCTAATATTCAAGGAAACAGATAGAATTATGAAACCCCCGGGTCATTTCTATGCTGTTTAGCTTCCTTGTATTCATTATAGACATTGGCCACACCTGAACTGTTCATCTCTTGTGCAGCACACAGCGTCTGCCTCACAGATGTCATTTATGATCTACCGATAATTTTTGGAGTACACTGCAAAGATTAACAACTCATAAATACTCATGAAATGGTCCTTCAAACACGGAAGGTAAAGGTAGAGGCAGTTTCTCCTTGTGATGGTGTAACGTGCTGCCAATGATTCACCAGGGTATCTGTTGGATTTATTTTACACAGGTAAATGTGCAACAACATAAACGAGCCTGTTGAATGGTAGGATTTGTAAGGCATGTTAAAGGCATGTTTAAGGCATGTTTAAGGCATGCACAAATCAACAAGTTTCTCAATGCTTCTGCCCTAAAATTCAATTAGTATTGCTACAATAACATGACCAAATTACTCATAAACAAATCACAGCTCATGTTTCTACTTCTCATGTATAACTTTTTTTTCAGTCGCTCTACTCAAAAGTTGAACCTGGTGGGCTGATTTAACCCATGACTTCGTATATGTCTTAAGCCTCGTACACACGATCAGTCCATCCGATGAGAACGGTCTGAAGGACCGTTGTCATCGGTTAACCGATGAAGCTGACTGATGGTCCTTCGCGCCCACACACCATCGGTTAAATAACCGGTCGTGTCAGAACGCGGTGACGTAAAACACAACGACGTGCTGAAAAAAATGAAGTTCAATGCTTCCAAGCATGCGTCGACTTGATTCTGAGCGTGCCTGGATTTTTTAACCGATGGTCGTGCCTACTAACGATCGGTTTTGACCTATCGGTTAGGAATCCATCGGTTAAATTTAAAGCAAGTTGGCTTTTTTTTTTAATCGATGGTTAAATAACCTATGGGGCCCACACACGATCGGTTTTGACCAATGAAAACGGTCCATCAGACCGTTGTCCTCTGGTTAACCTATCGTGTGTACGAGGCCTAAGATTCTCCAGTGAGATATCCAAGGCATAATTCCTGACTTGGTTTCTAACCACTTAGGAAATTTGAGTGTTCTCACCCATCTTTGTGAATTCTATTACAACTGTACTGTTGCATTCTTTATATATAAAAATAAATAAATGCAGATACAGGAGCAATGGTGGGATCGTAGAGACTTCACCAATCCTCGAGTGAAAAAGTCCTCAAGAGGTACAATAAACTATCAGGTGGATTGACTCTCCAGCATCCACCAAGAAGTCTTGGTGGACTGAACCTCTAATAGATCCCATTATCGCCAGTTACAGGGATCAACAATGGGTACCAAATATGCCTCCACTTTCAGCAACCTGTAACAATTATTTTCCAAAGATGGTTTATTTATTCTTTGTGTTTTATCTTAGCATTGATGCAAATGATTAAAGGGCATCAACTTATTCCATCCACAGGCTGAGCATGTCATCCTCATTCCTATAAAAGAATAACATGTGGCTCAGTTACGTAGATGACATACCTGAATATTGAATATATAAGTAATATTGAAAGGATCAGTGGATACGCTTCTGTCATTTCCACTGACAATCTAAATGATTCACTTTTAATAGTAAAATATCTGTATTAAATGTATTTGCTAAGATAACCATTATTACATTTAAAGCAATAAAACACCAAACCTTTAATAGATCGGATAACCATCACTACCTTAAAAACATAGAATATAGCGCCAATCTTATAATAGATAATTTTTAGAGTCTTACCATCCAGGAAAGAAAGAGCATGATGTTATTGATGCAATAACATTTTGGGCACTTCTGTTGCAAATGTACTATTTATCATCGAGGGAGTGAAAATTTTACCTGATGCTTAAAGGTAAAGATTATGTTTAGGGGTTTAGTTGAGATTGAGCATTAAGATATGTGTTTCTAAGCCCTACTTCTTTCCTTCAACTTATATCCTCATTTATCCCTATCCCAGTTCTCATATTATCTTGGCTCTGTGGCCTCCTTAGTGCCTCAAAGCCTCTTCTGAAAATCTTGTCAGTTGAAGTTCTGCCATTTGAGTTGACAGGTGATATATAATATGAGGGATACATAATGATACTCCATATATGTCAACTTTCTGAAAATGCACATACATATTAAAGGGTTTTTCCACCTTTACACATCCCTTCAGTACCTCTTCCAGCTAGTATAACAGTCTGCAACTTTAAGGCTCCATTCACATCTCCGCGACAAGCGACGCCGCGTACGTGGCGTATTTTGCCGCGGATAGTGTATCTTTTTTTTTTTTTTCAAATTCTTCCCATTGCTGTCAATGGGCGAACGCCAATGTCGCCTGAAAAAAAGGGTTCCGGGACTTTTTTGCAGGCGACAGGCGTACAGCGTCTATGAGATGTGAACCATCTCCATAGACAGCAATGGGAATTTCCCCCTCTAGCGGCACAAGCGTCCGGCGTCGGGAGTTTTGTCGCCTAGATGTGAATGGAGACTTAAACTTCACTACACAGCACCAACGGCTGTATAATGGCATGATGAGAGCAAGGGTGAGCGCTCATTGGTCAACGCTATCACCAATGAGAATCCTTTTGAGGCTCCTTTCTTCTTGTCAGTATGGTCACATGGCTAGTGTTGACCAACAAGCACTCCAATGTGATCAGTAGGCTGTTGTACAACTTCCTGTGCTGTTTGGTGATGTCGTAAAGTGCAGAACCATTTTACCCAGCTGGGAAGGACGGCAATAGATGAAGATCATATGAAGCACATGCAGTAGAGACTGGAGGGGTGGGGAGGATGTTGTAAGTCAGTTCACCTTTTCATCTTTTGTGAAAAGGTGAACTAACCCTTTAAAGACAAGGTTAGGAATTAGGTTTAGGGCTAGGCCGAAGAATCATATTGAGTTTTAATGATCAGTAGTTTTTGAATATTGCAGGTGTAATAAAAGTTATTCATGGTAAAGAAAAAAAATTGTAAAAACAAGTAAATGTCAACTTTTTCAAATAATTAAAAAAAAGGGATGTGTCACCTAATACCACCACCCGGCCCAAGTATCTTCTGTAAATATGCACCAAACGATCATAGTATCCAGGGTAAACCAATTGTACACATCACATTTTTGTAACCTTGCTGTGATTTATTTAGTTGCACCAGTGCCCAGGGTCGGTACAGTGGAGGGTACAGCCCATACAGATGTAAGGGGACTGGGAGTCCTGAGGGGCCCAGTCTTCCCAACGGTCCGAGTCACTTACAAGTTGGCACCTCCCCTTTGTTCTTTTCCGCCCCCTACAGTCCTAGCTGTGTAAGGGGCCCCAAAATGTCTGATGTCTGCCCTGTCAGTGCCCCATGTGGTATCTTGCATTTGGTTACAACAAAAATAAAAACTTAATAATAAATCCTAATTATAATATTCAAAATGCAACCTCTGCGACCAAGCATCAGTGTGATGAGCGAAACATGTCAGGGGGGGGGGGGGGTTTGGCACTGAATGAGGCCACACTCATTCACATATTAATTCACTGGGTCGTGAGTGGTGTTCCTTCCTTTTTCTGATGATGCTTCTACACCTCTGAATGTTGCATAGGTGTCTGCTCCCCTCACTGCAACCGGGGGGAGATCTTTTTTTCTCAACGAAGACAGGCACTTTAAGTTATAGCTTGATCATATTCAAAATGCAAACTTGGGATTTCCAGCCACCCAAGTCCATTTTCTAAGTAGTGGGAACACAAATTGTGTGTGCATAAGGACCCTCTGTAGATGTATGAGGCAGTGGCGGCTGGTGCTCAAAATTTTTAGGGGGGCGCAAACAAATGAAAAAAAAAAAGACAATTGCAGCCTTACTGTGCCCATCAAAGGCAGCCACTGTGCCCATCAAAGGCAGCTACTGTGCCCATCAAATGCAGCCACTGTGCCATGCCATCAATTGTCGCCACTGTGCCATCAATTGTCACCACTGTGCCCATCAATTGTCACCACTGTGCCATGCCAAACGCAGCCACTGTGCTATGCCATCAATTGTTACAACTGTGCTCACGTCAATTGTCGCCACTGTGCCCACATCAATTGTCGCCACTGTGCCCACATCAATTGTCCCCACTGTGCCCACATCAATTGTCACCACTGTGCCCACATCAATTGTCACCACTGTGCCCATCAATTTTCACCACTGTGCCAGGCCAAACGCAGCCACTGTGCCATCAAACGCAGCCACTGTGCTATGCCATCAATTGTTACCACTGTGCCCACATCAATTGTCGCCACTGTGCCCACATCAATTGTCCCCACTGTGCCCACATCAATTGTCCCCACTGTGCCCACATCAATTGTCCCCACTGTGCCCACATCAATTGTCCCCCACTGTGCCCACATCAATTGTCCCCCACTGTGCCCACATCAATTGTCCCCACATCAATTGTCCCCACTGTGCCCTGTAAAATGCTGCCAGTCAGATTGCCCCCCCCCCCCCCGGCACTTACCTTTCTGGGGTTCGCCCACCTCCTTCCACGGTCCCTCGATGTCTTCTGCCGCCCTCGATGACGCTTCAACCAATCAGGTTACTGATAACCAGAATCAGTGAACCTGATTGGCTGAGACGGCCGTCAGTCTTATCCAAGGGACGTAGCCCATTACGTTCCGATGATAAGACATCCGGGAGCTGAAGGGCTGTACTGGGAAAGCCTATCAGAGCCGTTGGCTCTGATAGGCACTTCCGCACAGCCAACCAACTGTCCTTATTCAGATAATCGGCGCCCAATGTCTGGTTATCTGAATAGGCTGGCCACAATAATATACACTCATGCAATGCATGAGTGTATGTTATTTGCGCGGCGCTGCAAACCGCATTTTTAAAAGCCTTAAAGGGCCCGTTTTTTTTTCTTAAATATTTTTTTTGACTACAGGAGGGGGGGGGGGGCGGCGCCCAGGCGCCCCCTATGGATGGGCCGCCACTGGTATGAGGGAAGTTGATCTCAACTGCAGAGCCAGTGAAGAAGGAGTTCTAAGTTCAAAGCTACCTTTCTCTAATGACCATCTTTACTCTTAATTAATCCTTTGGGTTTTCTTGTTTTCGACAAGCAGTTATTTGGGCCTAATCCAACCATAAATCCAAGCCCTAGGGCTTGCCATGTGCTCTTTGACCCTCTACTATCACATTGAGTTTCAGGGGCTGCTATTAATCATTATAACCGAGAACTGACTTTTTATTCAGCTGTTGAATCTTATACCATTTAGAACCTTAGAAGGTGTAAACCATTGATCATATAAGTTTCCAGAATTACCGGTTTACATCAGTTCTCATAATTTATTACTAGAAATCGGAATGCAAACAACCGGGGATGTGACCTGTGATTGAACTTTTTTTTATTACCCGTGTAATCACATTGCATTTACAGCAATCATAATTTTAGAAGCAGAAAGGAGCATGGATTGTTTACGGTTCTTTTATACTCGTCTTTCAAAAAAAACAAATGCAATAATAAAGAGTGATTGCATATCAAAGATAGTGCTGCTTAAAAGCCTTCCACTCGTCCTGTTGCTGGTTGTCCTCCCACAGCGGGTTCCAATTCCTTTAGGGCTCTTTCACACGTCCGTTCCGTTCGTCCGTTTTTTGGACGTCCGTTAACGGACCGCAATGATTCCCTATGGGCTAGCGTCCGTTAGCGGATGAGCATCCGCTAGCGTCCGTTAGCGGATGAGCATCCGCTAACGTCCGTTAGCATCCGTCTGCGTTAAGTTCCGTTTTTTTGGACGGAAGAAAACCCTATTTTTCTTCCGTCTAAAAAACGGAACGGACGAAAAACGGACGTTAACGGATGATCCGTTTATCATCCGTTCCGCTAACATCCGTTTTTCTATGTAAAAAGCCCCAAAAAAAAACAAAAAAAAAACGGATGAAAAAACGGATGGAAAAACTGATGCAAAAACTGATGAAAAACTGACGAAAAACTGACGAAAAACTGATGGAAAAACGATTCAACTGATGAAAAAAAAACTGATCTGAAAAACTGAACGGACGTGTGAAAGAGCCCTTAGGTGCATGGTATGCTCCATGAGACAACCACAGTATTAAACTTAGGGCTCTTTCACACGTGCGGACAGTTTCTTAGATCAGTTTTTTATCATCAGTTGATCTGTTTTTTCATCCGTTTTTCATCCGTTTTACATCAGTTTTTCATCAGTTGTCATCCGTTTCTCATCAGTTTTTCATCAGTTGTCATCCGTTTCTCATCAGTTTTTCATCAGTTGTCATCCGTTTTTCATCCGTTTTTTCATCCGTTTTTCATCCGTTTTTTTTTTTGTTAGAACTTTATTTTTATTACATATTTTGATGAAAAACGGATGTTAGTGGATCGGATGTTAAACGGATCGTCCGCTAACATCCGTTTTTTGTCCGTTCCGTTTTTTTGACGGAAGAAAAATAGGGTTTTCTTCCGTTCAAAAAAACGGAGCTTGACGGAGACGGATGCAAACGGACGTTAGCGGATGCTCATCCGCTAACCCATAGGAAACCATTGCGGTCCGTAAACGGACGTCTAAAAAACAGACGAACGGTCCGCACGTGTGAAAGAACCCTTAGGGGTGCACTTCAATTAGATCAGCCACATCCACTGGTGAAAATAGAGGCGTCATCTATAGTCCCCACATCTTGGCCACGCCCCTCTGATGCTTTTCACGCTTAGACTCTATGACTAAGCCCAATCAGGGTGAAATGTTTCACAGGGACGTGGCCAAGATGCGGGGACTATAGCTGAAGCCTCTATTTTCACCAGTGGATGTGGCTGATCTATGTGGAGCGTGCCACCTACGTTTATTACTGCAATAAAAAAGGGACTGCAAGAGGCTGATACTAGGTAAAATTCCGGTACTTACACTAGTTGCAAAAAAACATTGAATTGTGTTTTAGTAAATACCGATTTATTTTTTGTCTTTTATATCTACCTGGATTTTAGCATTAAACTTTCTGCAGACACATTGCCATGACAACTTTAGATTGTCCACAGTGATATCATATTTTATATTTATCTAGTTCCCTGAAATGATGCCGCATTAGTAACATTTATTTAGATAGGATGTATTAAAGCCCAACTCCAAGTTTTAGGGTTAGGGTTCCCACTAGGGTTGTCCCGATACCACTTTTTTGAGACCGAGTACAAGTACCGATACTTTTTTCAAGTACTCGCTGATACCGAATACCGATACTTTTTTTAATGTCATGTGACAGTATTTTTTTTTTTTTTTTTTTTAAGGGGGGGGTAGTGGATTGTCAGTGTGTGTGTGTTTTTTTTTATTATTATTATTTACATTTTATTTTTTATTGCAAATTTTTTTCTTTTTTTTAATTAGCCCTGTTGGGGGGCTTTGGTGAGATATCAGGGGTCTTAACAGACCTCTGACATCTCCCCTTTAAGACAGAGAAAGGGACTAGTGACACAGATTCCCCAGTCCCTTTCTCAGCTGCACTGGAAATGAATGGACAGGAGACAGAGGCTCCTATCCATTCATAAACGGAAGCATCGTAAACACAGTTTACAATGCTCATTCATATGAATGGACAGAGTCAGTGATCACTGACTCTGTTCATTCAGAAAAGGTAAGAGCCGGGTTTAGCGGCTCCTACCGCCGCTCTCCATCCTGACAGAGGGGGCGGAGGAGGACATGGAGGGGGGGGACACAGATCACGGAGGGGGGAAGCAGCGGCAGGCAGGAAGCGGAGGCGGGAAGCAGCGGCACTGAGGGGGGGAGCAAAACAGAGGACAGCAGCGGCACGGAGGGGGGGGAGCAAAACAGAGGACAGCAGCGGCACGGAGGGGGGGGGGAGCAAAACAGAGGACAGCAGCGGCACGGAGGGGGAGAACAGAGGACGGCAGCGGCACGGAGGGGGGGGGACAGAGGACGGCAGCGGCACGGAGGGGGGGGGACAGAGGACGGCAGCGGCACGGAGGGGGGGGGCAGAGGACGGCAGGGGCACAGAGGGGGAGAACAAAGGACGGCAGCGGCACGGAGGGGGGGAACAGAGGACGGCAGCGGCACGGAGGGGGAGAACAAAGGACGGCAGCGGCACGGAGGGGGGGGAACAGAGGACGGCAGCGGCACGGAGGGGGAGAACAAAGGACGGCAGCGGCACGGAGGGGGAGAACAGAGGATGGCAGCGGCACGGAGGGGGGAGAACAGAGGATGGCAGCGGCACGGAGGGGGAGAACAGAGGATGGCAGCGGCACAGAGGGGGGGAACAGAGGATGGCAGCGGCACGAAGGGGGAGAACAAAGGACGGCAGCGGCACAGAGGGGAAGAGCAGAACGGCAGCGGCACGGAGGGGGGGAACAGAGGACGGCAGCGGCACGGAGGGGGAGAGCAGAACGGCAGCGGCACGGAGGGGGGGAACAAAGGACGGCTGCGGCACAGAGGAGGAGAGCAGAACGGCAGCGGCACGGAGGGGGGAAAAGAGGACAGCAGCGGCACGGAGGGGGAGAGCAGAACCGCAGCGGCACGGAGGGGGGGAACAGAGGGCGGCAGCGGCACGGAGGGGGGGACACAGGAGCATGGAGGGAGAGTCAGGTATCGGTAAAGTATCAGAGCATTTTCCCCGAGTACAAGAAATGCTTGGTATCGGTCCCGATACTGATACTAGTATCGGTATCGGGACAACCCTAGTTCCCACCAAAGACTCTGGACGATAGAGGTGAGATGACCCTGGACAGCATTCAACCCAGAAAAGCAGAAGCCATGACAGCATATAGAGGGGTGTCTATGGGGGGTAGACACAGCAGGAAGGGGAGAGTACTGCAGAGAAATGTAGTATTTTTTTAATGCTATATGTGTTAGGAAATCTAAAATGTATAAAAAAAATGTAAAGATGGCATCAAGCTTTAAGATAGAACTATCTAAGGACTCTTTCACATGGGTGACAGTGCCTACCTCCCTCTGAAAAACAATCCACAGTGGATCAGTCTTCAGTTGGTGGAGTAGCAGCAGCTGACAAGTGTTTATATATATATATATTTTATTCTGCTCTATTCTAATATTTTTCTATTCGAATTTGAGTTCATTCTATATGAATTTCGAATTTCAGAAAATGGAAGATAGATAGAAGATAGATAGAAGAAGCCAGGTCATATTCTATTGTATTTGATTACATTCTATTAAATTCCATTCTGTTCTTTACTATTCTTTGATTTTCATTCTATTGTTTTATTATTTTATATTCTATTTTATTGTATTCTTTTTTAGAAATCGATTTATATTTTTTAGATTTTGATTCAAATTTGCGTTCAATTTTCATTCGAATTTGTTTTCGAATAGAATTGTTTTCAAATTCGATTTGAATAGAATTTGTTTTCGAATTCGATCGAATTTCGTCCGCGGGTTTTCGATTCGAAAACGTTGGTTCGGATTCGGTTAAATTAGTTAATATTACAATTCGGGAATTCGTATGCATCCGAATGTCCGAATAATGAAAAATTTGTCCGAATTTCGATTCGGAACGAAACAAAATGCACATGCCTACTGGTGGGCACTGATAGGCACTGGTAGGTGGCACTGATAGGCGACACTGATGTGCACTAATAGGCTGCACTGATGAGGTAGCACTTGTGGGCACTGATGAGGCTGCAATGATAGGCAGCACTGATAGGATGGAACCGATAGGTGGCACTGGTAGGCGGCACTGATAGGTGACACTGATGATGTGGCACTGGTGGGCACTAATAAGCTGCACTGATGGGCACTGATGAGGTGGTGTTCCGTCAGACATGGCGACCCGTCAGAATTGGTAACGGAAGTGACGTTCCTTTGCCGCCATCTTGCTGCACCCCGCAATCCCCCATACTAAATTTCTTGATGGATTTTGCAGAGGAAAACGGTCATATGTACGAGGCCTAACATTGGCATAGAACCATAAAAGCAGTATAAAACTCCAAATGGCAGCCGACTCACACGCTGTGGTGGCCGTTTGAAGTTTTATACTGATTTTATGGTTCTATGCCAATGTAAGTGCAATTGCGTTTTAACTTTATTTTAATAAAATGGTATTACACCATGGAGATTTTTCCCATCCTTTCCCTACATGATTTAACTGATGATCAAATGGGGATCTATATTGGAGGAGAGGGGGAGGTGAAAAGTGAGACTATGGGGTTATTTACTAAAGCCAGAGAGCGCAAAATTAGTCACAATTCTGTAGAGAATCCAATCAGCTTCTAGGTTTTATTGCTAAAGCTTAATTAAACAAGCTGAGGTTAGAAGCTGATTGCTTTCTTTGCAAAATTGGGACTAATTTTGCCCTTGCTAGCTTTAGTAAATAAACCCCATTATAGCCATACCCTATATATGAGAATACCATACATTGTTTCCGGGAAAAGTGTAGGAGGAAGAAAGGAGACTTTATATACGATCAGTGCCTGTTATACACCTAGGGCCAGATTCACAGAAAAAGTACGCCGGAGTATCTGCTGATACTCCGGCGTACTTTCAAATTTGCCGCGTCGTATCTTTATTTGTAATTCACAAACAAAGATACGACGGCTTTTGGCTAAGATCCGACAGGCGTATGGCTTCGTATGGCTTTGTACGCCTTCGGATCTTAGGATGCAATACTTCGGCGACCGCTGGGTGGAGTTCGCATCGTTTTCCACGTCGGGTATGCAAATTAGCTGATTATGGCGATCCACGAAGATACGCGCGTTCGTTGCATTCTCTTACGTCGTCGCTAGTCGGTTTTTCCCATCGCAAACATAAGCCTGCTTTTTCATGGCTTACATTTAGAACAGCCATGTTAAAGTATGTCCGTCGTTCCCGCGTCGAATTTCAAATTTTTTTTTTGCGTAAGACGTCCGGGAATACGAAAGTACGTTACGCGCGTCGCCATTCAAAAACACGTAGGGGCGCCATAATTTCGCGCAAAGCACGGCGGGAAATTTCCTAGAACGTTCGGAGTGGGAACGAGCCTAATTTAAATGGTACACGCCCCATTTGAATTAGGCGGGCTTGCGCCGGACGGCTTTACGCTACGCCGCCGCAAGTTTACAGGCAAGTGCTTTGTGAATCAAGCACTTACGCCGAAAACTTGCGGCGATGTAACGTAAACGGGATACGTTACGCCGCCGCATTTGTACCTGAATCTGGCCCCTAATTTTGGTGAGTAGGAGTCCATAGGAGGGGAGCACGTCTATGGAACATCTCACGGGAACAGAAGTCACCTATTTTTCATGGAATCAGCACAGAGCACTTTACCACAATTTGTTTGAACGCAGATGATATGTTTGGACTTTATGAACTGTATAGGAGCCTAGAACTGTGTTTTATGAATTTATATTAGGGCAGCGCTGTAATGCTTATTGGATTCACACTACAGGGTACACAGAACCTACATTGCCGCAGAACCCTAGTCCAATTTAACTACTTGCAGATCGGAAGATTTGCCCCCTCAACCACCTGCCGACCGCTGCACACCAATATACGTCGGCAGAATGGCAGCGGTGGGCAAATGGATGTACCTGTACGTCCCCCTTAAGAAGCCATGGTCTCCGTGACCGTGCCCGTGGGATCCGCGGACTCGATGTCCACCGGTGTCCCGCGATCGTGTCAACGAGAGGCAGAACCGGGAGATGCCTATGTAAACAAGGCATCTCCCTGTTCTGCCCTCTGACAGTACACTGATCTACTGCTCCCTGTCATCGGAAGCAGTGATTAATGTTGTATCACTCATAGTCCATCCCCCCCACACAGTTAGAATCACTCCCTAGGATACACTCAACCCCTTCAGTGCCACCTAGTGGTGTAACCCCTTCCCTCCCAGTCACATTTTTATAGCACTGATCGCTGTATAAATGACAATGGTCCCAAAGTAGTGTCAAAAGTGTCTGATGTGTCTGCCATAATGTCGCAGTCACAATAAAAATTGCACACAGCCGCCCTTACCGGTAAAAAAAATATTAATAACAATGCCATAAAACTATCTTCTATTTTGTAGATGCTATAACTTGTGCGCAAACCAATCAATAAACGCTTATTGTGATTTTTTTTTTACCAAAATTATGTAGAAACGGCCTAAACTAAGAAAGAAACTTGTTTTTATATATATATATATATATATATATATATATATATATATATATATATATATATTTTTTGGGGGGATATTTATGATAGTAAAAAATATTGCTTTTTTTTCAAAATTGTCGCTCTTTTTTTGTTTATAGCGCAAAAAATAAAAACCGCAGAGGTGATCAAATACCACTAAAAGAAATCTCTATTCATGGGGAAAAAAAGGACATCAGTTTTGTTTGGGAGCCACGTCGCATGACCGTGCAATTGTCAGTTAAAACTACACTGTGCCGTATCACAAAAAATGGCCAGGTCATCTGGCAGCCAAATCCTCCAGGGCTGAAGTGGTTAATATAAAAAAATTGCAAGCGTTTGGCTCGCAGTTTAGGCGCATACAATGGAACAAATTGGTTTGGCTTTTATGGGGTTAAAACAGGTGGCGAGGAGACGTAATTCCCCTCCTCACTGCCTGTCAAAAGCCACTGGAAATTAATCTGAACGTGGATCGCTCTTCCAATGTGCGACAATTTAGCCGCACATTTAAACCTAGCCTTTTAGGCACTTTGGTATTACATTGTTGAGCTGCACAACATACATGGAATAAGGAGGCAGCTGAAATAAAAGGAGCAGACCGGATTTACATGTGAATTGTGGTTGGCTTATGCTTAAGTGCAAATCAATCCTTTAATGGACATTATGGCGACATGGCCTACATTTTTTAAAAGCAGTCGATACATTTCTATGTGGTAACACTATAGAGCATTTAGGATGGTGGTGTGATTGCTGGAATTGGTACAACCTGGGGAAGCCAGCAACAGATCATATTTCTTCAGGGTCCAATCACACGGTTGCGTTGTGTTGCACTAAACTGCCAGAAATGGTACATATCCCTTTTTCATGCATCAAATGAATGTGTTGCCTTATATGGAAATAGAAAAAAACTGCGCTAAGACAAAATAAAAATGTTTAAACCAACAAACAAGGGCAGCAACACAAGTGGGATAAACACAATTGGGCCAGATTCATGTACAATTCCGGCGGCGTAACGTATCCCATTTACGTTACACCGCCGCAAGTTTTCAGCGCAAGTGCTTGATTCACAAAGCACTTGCCTGTAAACTTGCGGCGGCGTAGCGTAAATCCGTCCGGCGCAAGCCCGCCTAATTCAAATGGGGCGTGTATCATTTAAATTAGGCGCGTCCCCGCGCCGAACGTACTGCGCATGCTCCGTTTTGTAATTTCCCGCCGTGCTTTGCGTGAAATGACGTCGCACCGACGTAATTTTTTGAACACCGACGTGCGTTACGTCCTTTCCTATTCCCGGACGACTTACGAAAAAAAAAAAAAAAAATCTAAATTCGACGCGGGAACGACGGCCATACATGGCAAGTCTAAATATAAGCCATTGAAATAGCATCCGTAACTTTACGACGGGAAAAGCCGACGTAAGAGAATGCGACGAGCGCGCGTAGCTTCGTGGATCGCCGTAAACAGCTAATTAGCATACCCGACGCGGAAAACAACGAGAACTCCACCCAGCGGGCGCCGAAGTATTGTACCCTAAGATCCGAAGGCGTACGAAGCCGTACGCCTGTCGGATCTTACCCAAATGCCGTCGTATCTTGGTTTGAGGATTCAAACTAAAGATACGACGCGGGAAATTTGAAAATACGCCGGCGTTTCAGTAGATACACCGGCGTATTTCATCTGTGAATCTGGCCCAATTGTACATATATAAAGAAAGAGCTGCGCCAGTGAGGCCTCGTACACACGACCGAGTTTCTTGGCAAAAACCAGCAAGAAACTCGTGTGTACATTTTCGTAGAGGAAACTGTCGAGAAACTCGACGAGCCAAAAAGAGAGCATGTTCTCTATTTCCTCGACGGGAATGGAGAAACTTGCCTTGTCGAGTTCCTCGACAGCCTAACAAGGAACTCGACGAGGAAAACGATGTGTTTCGCCCGTCGAGTTCCTCGGTCGTGTGTACGAGGCTTAAGAGTTATTTTGAGCAATCCACAAGGAAGAGAAAATAACTAATGATGTATAGCAATCCCAAGGATGACTATTGGTGCCAATATATCATGAAAAGCAAAAAGGTCACAGAAGGACCATAAGCTGTAAAAGTCCAAAGGTCCAATAGGATGACACCACAGTGCTTGAAACCGAAGTGCCTCCACCACCATAAATTGGCCGCTTACCAGAAGCAAGCCAAAAAGCACAGTCGGCTATAACCTAGCCGTGGCCTTTGGCTTGCGTGTTGTATGTGGATGGAACTCAGACACAATGCGGACACCCAGGACACTCCTCCGGTATACCGAACACTCGTATGCTATGTTGCAAGCTCCATAGCAATAAGGTTTAAGAAAGGGAGAGGACCATGGGTTTATAACGTCTAACAACGTTTAATCATAAAAAAGTATCGTACTTACATCAAATATGACATATAAAACATAGCAAAGGTGCCGGCCAGCAAATACAGAAGCCCTTCCTTGAACGAGCTGCGTGGCGACGTCACTGCGTGTCTCCCAGGCGCGTTTCGTCACATCTGACGTTCTCAATGGGAGAATGCTTGTCAAAGCGCATGCATTAACACACAACAATAAAATCCTTAGGAAAAATGGGGAAAAAGCTCACTGTTTAAACGGCAGTATTCGGGATTATTGAAATGGCGCTACCAACTCTAACTTGTTTCACTCCATATTCAATATTCAATATTTGTAGTCCAAAAAGCATCAATATTCTTAGTCAATATTTGTAGTCCAAAAAGCGTTAGATAGTGTATCAGTCATTTTAATAAACCTGATAATTTTCTTTTAAATGGTGAGTGGCCTCCAAAATGTTTCCTTGAGCCTCATACACACAATCGGATTTTCATCGGACAAAGCATAGGACTTTGGCCCAAAGGGTGTTGGCCGTAAACTAGTCTTGCATACAAACGGCAAAGAATTGTCTGCCAACAAGCACAAAACTATGTGTTTTTTTTCAGCTCTTTAGCGCTACCCTTTGGGAAATTTCTGCTAATGTTGTGTTATGGTGAGCATGAATAGGACATGTGTTTGCTTGAGGATTTTAGTAATTGTAGTAGCATTTTTCAATAGGAAGGGGGAGGTGGGACATTTTTGTTCACTTATATGTGTAGGGCTGCCTGACCTCACAAATGCTCTTCTGGAAGAATGGTCAAACATTCCCATAGACACACTCCTAAACCTTGTAGACGGCCTTCCCAGAAGAGTTGACGCTGGTATAGCTGCAAAGCATGCCAATAAAGTTCATGGGCGTCCCAATACTTTTGACAATATAGTGTCGTTACAGTGAATGTGAAATGCTGGTAGTCTGAGCATTAAGTAGCTCAAATGGACATGGGCTCCTATACACATTATGCCTTCTGAAGAGCCATTTCATGGAATGGGGTCGTGGGGCAGTTGCAGCATGGCCCCATTCACTTGAATGTTGGCAAGTGGTGCTGCCTGCTGACGTGACAGTGACAATAATTGCCTCCACAGTGCAATGCAAAGCACAGTGGCTGCGGTATGTATATATCCCCATGTATATATTTTTGCAGCCTAGGGGGAGCAGTCAGGGGTGGTAAATACACGACCGTCACCCCCCCCCCCCCCCCCACCCAACTGAAAGTGTAAACTAAGCCATACTATGCACTGTTTTGCAATAAGAGAGGGCCTGAGGAGAGATCATCTTGGAAGGGTTTTATTTTTGAGGCCTATTTCGTTTAATAATTTTGTTGGGTATAGATCCACCTTAGACTAAAGAAATGATGCCTTCTACCTTTGGCACTAATGACATCATCTCAGCCTAGGCTAAGGAGCTCAAGGATGGCTTTTCAATGATAGAAGCTGGAGGGTTTTGTTTTTTGTTTTGTTTAATGATGATGTTTCTTTATAATGATCATGATAAAAAAAGAGAAAAATGTTAAAGGGAATGCACTAGATTAGAGAAAATAAAAGAGAGATAGAGAGAGATAGAGAGAGAGCGTAGCAGAATGCCTTCCCTGTTCAGATGGTGGTGCATAACATTCTGGTTGAAGCTGAGAAGATTTAGGGTCTTGAGCATAACAGGGAGCCCTGGATGGTCAGGATAAGCGTGTGGAGCAATAATAGATCTCCCTTAAAGCGGTGGTTCACCCTCCATAACAAGATTTTAGCATTTAGCATTGACGGCTGGCTCTGGCACGTCACGCTCCCCGAAGACAGCCGGAGTAGGTCTCGGCTCTTCACGGCGCTATACGGCGCCTGCGCACAGACTATGCGCAGGCGCCGTGAACAGCCAAGTCCTATTTCGGCTATTTCCGGAGAAGCGTGACGTGCCAGAGCCGGCCGTCAATCACCTTCCCTCTGGATAGGAACGCCCATTCCCCGCGGGGAGTCGGAATCTTCAATATACGATTGCACAGTGAGTACCGGGCTAAAAAAATAAATACAGGCATACTGTAGCTCGCGCTACTATGCCTAATTTTATAGGGTGAACCCCCGCTTTAAGTGGATGGTCCATCTATGCGTGTGTGGACTTTTTTTAATGTGTTGTTGTCTTCCCATTCTTTTTTTTAAATCAGAAAATAATGTTTATTGTGACAGAAACACAAGGCATATTAACGGACTGCATCGAATATGTGTTTTACAATTCTTTGTACAATAATACAAAATTCCCCCCCAGTACAGAACAGTCCAACAAAGGTTATATCTAATGCTATGGGCGTAGCATAAGGGGTTGCAGGGGTCAAAATCGCAACCCCACTCCTAGCTCCAGGGGGCCCCAGCTGCCTCCCTGTCAGGCCTCGTACACACGACCGAGAAACTCGACGGGCGAAACACATCGTTTTCCTCGTCGAGTTCCTTGTTAGGCTGTCGAGAAACTCGACAAGCCAATTTTCTCCATTCCCGTCAAGGAAATAGAGAACATGCTCTCTTTTTGGCTCGTCAAGTTTCTTGACAGTTTCCTCGACGGAAATGTACACACGACCGGTTTCCTCGGCAAAAAAATATCTCCCAGCAAGTTTCTTGCTGGTTTTTGCCGAGAAACTCGGTCGTGTGTACGAGGCCTCATATTATCATATCCTCCACAAAGTCCAGCTCCAATCTGCCCAAGGGCCCCACAGCCACGCTTCAGTACTTGGCTTCCACTTTGCTTTCCACAGTCCACACCCCTCGGTTCTCATTGGCTGGGGACATGCTGTGAGCCATTTCCTGAATGGAGAGGAGCACAGGGTGAGAACCAGCAAGGGGCCAGGTCAACCTTTGCATCGGGGGCCCACAAGCTTCAAGCTACACCTCTGTCTAATGCCTGGATGTTTTACAACAGATGTATGCATGTTTTTCCATGCTTGAGACAATTCTATTTTTGCAGCTGTATAAAAATTTTCGGTGAGAAAATAGGTTGAACAAATAATAAAAGAAAGAAAACAAAAGAGAAACGATGAACTAATACCAACTAGTGGACCTTGGAGTCGCACATACCATAAAACAGTCGCACATACCATAAAACAGTCGCACATACCAACCTCTCATCATCTGACTATGTCTTCACCTAATATGTCTCAACCCTCCAATAATCTATTCAACACTAGTTGATGTGGTGCCAGGACTGGAACATCCAACCATAGTTGCCAAATAGAGAATCATTTTTTAGGAGCTTTTCTATGTAAATAGGTCAGTTTTTCTCTAATTATCATAGCATTGACCTGTTCTATCCATTGTCCCCTGGTAGACACCCTGGGAGAGATCTAGAATCTTGCAATCAATTTCTATGCGATGTACAGTAAACGCAAAATAGCTATTTGTTCATTTGGGTTCAGGGTATCCTCTCCCAGTGCGCCCAACAGACAGACAACGGGATCTCTCTTCATCTTGTAGTTATAAACCTGGGATATTGCAGATAGGACCTCTGTCCAGTAACGGAAAAGCTTGGGGCATTTCCATATAGTTACATAGGCCCAGATTCACAAAAGAGATACGATGGCGTATCTCCTGATACGCCGTCGTATCTCTGTTTTAGGGTCTTCCTAACTATGCGACTGATTCATAGAATCAGTTACGCATAGTTAGCCCTAAGATCCGACAGGTGTAATTGTTTTACACTGTCGGATCTTAGGATGCAATACCTCTGCCGCCGCTGGGGGGAGTTTGCGTCGTAAACCAGCGTCGGGTATGCAAATTAGTAGTTACGGCGATCCACGACGGTTTTTCGCGTTCGTTACGTCGCTGCTAGTCTAGTTTCCCGTCGCAAAGTAAGTCGTCGTTTTAGGTGCCCTAACTTTACACAGCCCACGTACGGGCTGTTTAAAGTATGGCCGTCGTTCCCGCGTCGAAATTTCAAATTGTTTTTCTCTTGCGTAAGACGTCCGGGAATACGAAAGTACGCTACGCACGTCGCCATTTGAAAAAATTACGTCACTTCGCGCAAAGCACTGCGGGAATTTCAAAACAGAGCATGCGCAGTACAGTAGGTCCGGCGCGGGAGTGCGCCTAATTTAAATGGCACACGCCCCTTTGAATTAAGCGGGCTTACGCCGGAGGCCGCCAGCGTAAATTTTCATGCAAGTGCTTTGAGAATCAGGCACTTGCGATGAAAACTTGCGGCGGTGTAACGTATCTACGATTCTACGTGAATCTGGCCCATAGTTACATAGTCAGGTTGAAAAAAGACACAAGTCCATCCAGTTCAACCACAAAAAAAAAATAAACAAACAAAATAAAAAACACAGTACAATCCCATACACCCAACTCCATACGCACAGTTGATCCAGAGGAAGGCAAAAAACTCCAGCAGAGCATAAGTAGTAAGTCTCCATGGTCCCTTTTGACATTTCGGGCATAATGGGTTATCTCTACATCCCCATTTATGCAGCTGCTGGGGAGTCCCGTAAGTTCTATGAATAAGGAAGAGATGGGATAACTTCTGTGAGGCCAAGACAGACAACAAGGCACAGCCGTTAGGCAAGCGTCCCAGATTTCTTCATCGATATTGCCCACATCACTTTCTAGGGTTGTCCCGATACCGATACTAGTATCGGTATCGGGACCGATTCCGAGTATTTGCGGGAGTACTCGTACTCCCGCAAATACCCCCGATACCAAAATAGAATACTGCACTACGACCCGCATATGGGGGGAGACATGGCTGCATATGGGGGGAGACAATGGCTGGATATGGGGGGAGACAATGGCTGCATATGGGGGGAGACAATGGCTGCATATGGGGAGAGACAATGGCTGCATATGGGGGGAGACAATGGCTGCATATGGGGGGAGACATGGCTGGATATGGGGGGAGACAATGGCTGCATATGGGGGGACATGGCTGCATATGGGGGGGAGACATGGCTGGATATGGGGGGAGACAATGGCTGCATATGGGGGACATGGCTGGATATGGGGGGAGACAATGGCTGCATATGGGGGGAGACATGGCTGCATATGGGGGGAGACAATGGCTGCATATGGGGGGAGACAATGGCTGCATATGGGGGGAGACATGGCTGGATATGGGGGGAGACAATGGCTGCATATGGGGGACATGGCTGGATATGGGGGGGGAGACAATGGCTGCATATGGGGGACATGCCTGGATATGGGGGGGAGACAATGGCTGCATATGGGGGACATGGCTGGATATGGGGGTAGACATGGCTGCATTTGTGGGGGGACATGGCTGCATTTGGGGACACATTTAAAAAAAAGTATCGGTATTCGGTATCGGCGAGTACTTGAAAAAAAGTATCGGTACTCGTACTCAGTCCTAAAAAAGTGGTATCGGGACAACCCTATCACTTTCCCAACCCCTCTTAAAAGGGCAAATCGGATGTCCCCTGCAGTGCACCCAGAAACAGAATAAGCACTGTAAATTATGCCTTTCTTGTCAGAAGCCATGAATACCTCTTCTATGATAGGGTGTGCTATCGGTATAAGTTTTGAAATCCGGGCTTGCGCGTTCAGGGCGTGTCTCAATTGTAAGTATTTGTAAAATTGTTCCGTCAGGATTTTATAGTCATGTTGTATCTCTATAAAGGCTTCAAGTACATTCCCCTAATATAATTGAGAAATATATTTAATCCCCTTATTCTCCCAATCGTGGGAGCCCTCCAACTTCATTAGTTCCCTATATCGAGAGTTACACCAAATCGGAGTACACGACAGAAAGCTTGACACCTTTAAATGTGCATTGGTGTAGTTCCATACGTTTTCCAGTAGGGTAACTGTTGGGAAAGCTGGTGGCAGATGTAGAAAGCCTCCTTCTAAAGGAGTTAGAACGGCGTAGCAGGTTCCTGATTGAGTCTAATGGGTCCATTAGTCCCCAACCTCCTAACTGTTGCAATTGAGACGCTATATAGTAGGTTCTGGAATGTGGTACCGCCAAACTGCCCTGATCCTTTCCCAGTTGTAGTGTGGACAATCTAATGTGTGCCGTCTTTTTACGCCATATCAATTCCCTAAACTGTGAATTATTGGAGGTAATAGGGTGTGTACTATACAGAATTGGAGATAATGAGGGGTGTACTATACAGAATTGGAGATAATAAGGGGTGTTTTATACAGAATTGGAGCTAATGAGGGGCATACTATACAGAATTGGAAATAATGAGGAGTGTACTATACAGAATTGGAAATATTGAGGGGTGTACTATACAGAATTGGAGGTAATGAGGGGTGTACTATACAGAATTGGAGGTAATGAGGGGTGTACTATACAGAATTGGAGATAATGAGGGTGTACTATACAGAATAGGAGGTAATGATGGATGTACTATACAGTATACAGATTTTTAGGTAATGAAGGATGTACCTATACAGAATTGGAGATAATAAGGGGTGTTTTATACAGAACTGGAGATAATGAGGGGCATACTATACAGAATTGGAGGTAATAAGGTGTGTGCCCTATACAGACTTTTAGGTAATGAAGGGTGTGCCTATACAGAATTGGGGATAATGAGGGGTGTACTATACAGATTTGGAGATAATGAGGGGTGTACTATACAGAATTGCGGATAATGAGGGGTGTACTATACAGAATTGGAGATAATGAGGGGGTTTATACAGAACTGGAGATAAGGAGGGGGGTTTTATACAGAATTGGAGGTAATAAGGTGTGTACTATACAGAATTTGAGATAATAAGGGGTGTTTTATACAGAATTGGAGATAATGAGGGGTTTACTATACAGAATTTGGTATAATGAGGAGTGTACAATACAGAATTGGGGATAATGAGGGGTGTACTATACAGAATTGGGAATAATGAGGAGTGTACAATACAGAATTTGGTATAATGAGGGGTGTACAATACAGAATTGGGGATAATGAGGGGTTTACTATACAGAATTTGGTATAATGAGGAGTGTACTATACAGAATTGGGGATAATGAGGGGTGTACTATACAGAATTGGAGATAGTGAGGGGTGTACTATACAGAATTGGAGATAATGAGGGGTGTACTATACAGAATTGGAGATAGTGAGGGGTGTACAATACAGAATTGGGGATAATGAGGGGTGTACTATACAGAATTGGAGATAATGAGGGGTGTACTATACAGAATTGGGGATAATGAGGGGTGTACTATACAGAATTGGAGATAGTGAGGGGTGTACTATACAGAATTGGAGATAATGAGGGGTGTACTATACAGAATTGGAGATAATGAGGGGTGTACTATACAGAATTGGGGATAATGAGGGGTGTACTATACAGAATTGGAGATAATGAGGGGTGTACTATGCAGAATTGGAGATAATGAGGGGTGTACAATACAGAATTGGGTATAATGAGGGGTGTACTATACAGAATTGGAGGTAATGAGGGGTGTACTATACAGAATTGGGAATAATGAGGGGTGTACTATACAGAATTGGGAATAATGAGGGGTGTACTATACAGAATTGGGGATAATGAGGGGTGTACTATACAGAATTGGAGATAATGAGGGGTGTACAATACAGAATTGGTGATTATGAGGGGTGTACTATACAGACTTGGGTATAATGAGGGGTGTACTATACGGAATTGGAGATAATGAGGGGTGTACTATACAGAATTGGAGATAGTGAGGGGTGTACTATACAGAATTGGAGGTAATGAGGGGTGTACTATACAGAATTGGGAATAATGAGGGGTGTACTATACAGAATTGGGAATAATGAGGGGTGTACTATACAGAATTGGGGATAATGAGGGGTGTACTATACAGAATTGGAGATAATGAGGGGTGTACAATACAGAATTGGTGATTATGAGGGGTGTACTATACAGAATTGGGTATAATGAGGGGTGTACTATACAGAATTGGGGATAATGAGGGGTGTACTATACAGAATTGGAGATAATGAGGGGTGTACTATACAGAATTGGAGGTAATGAGGGGTGTACTATACAGAATTGGGTATAATGAGGGGTGTACTATACAGACTTGGGTATAATGAGGGGTGTACTATACAGAATTGGAGGTAATGAGGGGTGTACTATACAGAATTGGAGATAGTGAGGGGTGTACTATACAGAATTGGAGATAGTGAGGGGTGTACTATACAGAATTGGAGATAATGAGGGGTGTACTATACAGAATTAGATAGAATAGACGGGAAGTGGATAGAAGGTCAGATGCGTTGTTTCTGCGTGTCTCGGTCCTGATGAAAGCTCTGTATTTGGATTAGTGGGTAGAAGAATATTTCGTAGCGTCGGGGGTCTCGCAGTGGCTGATAATCCTCAGAAGTGCGGGCAGGAGGCTGAATCCTCACATTAGTGATGTTACAAGTCAATGAACAACGTTCTACTATTATAAGAGGCTTTTCTCCTTTCTTCTGCTCCATAGCTGCAGATGAAGCAGATTAAGGCGAAAGCCGAGCGCGGCCCTCTAATGCCTGCTGAGTACATGACAGAAAACCCCCATTACAGGCTTTCCGCTGATGATGGGAAGAGCGTTGGAGTGTCTAGAAGCAGCCTGGAGGATGAGATCTTCCATTCACTGCCAGAATAAGAACCACACTACACCCCCCTCCTTCTCCCAATCTCCTCATTCATGAACCATCTCACCCCTACTGTGCTGGGTGCATGTACCAGACTAGAGGACCACGGGAGGGCTTCGGTGGCGGTGCGTCCATAGTGGGCGCAGAAGCGCCGCCCCCTCTCTCCTGCACCGTCCTGTCAATCAACAATACATAGATTCATGCATTGCATGAATCTATCTATTGTTGCCGCTGCCGCCCCCTATTCAGGTGTCCGTCCCCTTGTCGAGTGCCGGCCATCTGAATTACAGCGGTGGGGGTGTTCTGGAAGTGCCTGATTTGAACGAGAGGCTCTAATAGGCTTTCAAATTGTTAAACAGCAGCGCACTGCTCTGCGTTCTCTGTTTAAACAGTGCTGTGTTAGGAAGTCGCTTCCCTAACAATGACCCGCCTCTCAGCCAATCAGGTGCACCGGGTCTGGTTACCGGTCACCTGATCGGCTGAAGCAGCAGGCGCTGTGATTGGACGCCTATTAGGCGTCCAATCATAGCAGAGATGACATGAAGAGGATGGGAAAAGACATTGGCCCAGATTCAAGAAGCAATTGCGCCTGTGTAACCATAGGTTACACAGCGCATTTGCTTACTTGCCCCGGCGTTACGAATGCTCCTAATTCAGGAACATCGTAACGCCGACTGCAGCCTAAAATCTGCGTGGCATAAGGCTCTTATGCCACGCATATCTTAGGCTGCATTCTAGCGATGACCGCTAGGGTGCGCTCCCATTGTGCTCAGTGTATAGTATGCAAATTGCATACTAACACCGATTCACAACGTTGCACAAGCCCTGCGTACGCAATTTACATAGTTTGCGTACGTCGGGTTTCGCGTAAGGTTGCACATCCTAATAGCACGCGCAGCCAATTCTAAAGGATACCCGTCGTTCCCGCGTCGCGATATTTGAAATCTACGTAGTTTGCGTAAGTGATTCGTGAATGGCGCTGGAGGGCATTCACGTTCACTTTGACGGAGTTTCCCGACGGAGCATGCGCTCTACGCTCGGTGCGGGAGCGCGACTAATTTAAATGATTCCCGCCCCCTACGGGATCATTTACATTAGGCGCCCTTACGCAGGGCAAGTTTACACAGCACACACGCAATTTATGGATCTACTGCTCCGTGAATCGCGGGTAGCGCAGTAAATTTGCGGGGGCGCAGGGCAAAAACGCGGCCCTGCGCCTCCGTAAATAAGGGGCAAATCTACCTGAATCCGGGCCATTGAGGACTCAGAGGGAGCGTGGAGGATGGCGCTGACCCAAGAAAGGTAAGTGCCGGGCAGGAGGGGGGGGGGGCACACTGGCAGCATTTGATGGGGTAAACTGGTGGCAATTCAAAGTGACGTATATATACGTCACTTTGCGCGGCACTTTGCGCAGCTGTGCCATTCTACCAACCTATATGTGCAGGTCATGGTCGGCAAGCGGTTAAGCTGTTTTGACATTACAGAGGCTAACAAGGACAAAGTTGTCACCTCAGAGGCGACCATTTTGTTGGCTAGTATCGGAGCAAATAAGAATCACCACTCATAATATCCTGCATCGTACTCCATTCGATAATGAGGTAATTTTTCAGGGGGCGGTCCTCTTTCAGTGAAAAGTGGTCTCTGCGGAGGATACGCTGCAAGATCACTTTTATCGACGGCGGGAGAGGCGGGGGCGATTGGGTCTGTTCCCTGCCTGGGTATGGAGCTGAGTGAGGGGAAGATGGCCCCCACCCGTCTCCATACCATTGCAGGGCTGCTCTCCTGACAGGGGGGGTATGTGCTGATAGTTTATCAGCGCAGCCCCCCCTCGGATCACCGCACAGGACCACCAGCATGCCACCCAGGACCACCAGGGATGGGCATCCACACTGGACCACCAGTTATGCCCCCTAGACCACCAGGAAATGCCAATCTGTGTCAAGGCAGCTGCCAATTAATGCCCAGGCAGCTGCCAACCAGTGCCCACTCAAAATCCCTGCCAGTGCCCACCCAAAATCCCTGCCAGTGCCCACCCAAAATCCATGCCAATGCCAGTGCCACTAGGGATACCCATCAGTGCTGCATATCAGTGCCGCATGTCAGTGCCCATTAGTGCACATCAGTGCCATGTATCAATGCCCATCAGTGCCGCCCATCAGTGCCGCCTATCAATGCCACCCATAAGTACCCACCATTGCAGCCTTTCAGTGCCCATCGGTGCTGCATATCAGTGCCACCCAACAGGGCCGCCTACCAGTGCCCCATCGGTGCTGCCTTATCAGTGCCTGTTAGTGCCGCCTTATCAGTGCCCATCAGTGAAGGAGAAAACTTACTTATTTACAACATTTTATAATGTTTTTATTTGTATAGCAAAAATTAAAAACCCCAGAGGCGATCAAATACCACCAAAAGAAAGCTCCATTTGTGGAAACAAAATTATAAAAATTCTGTTTGGGTACAGTGTAGCATGACTGCGCAATTGTCATTTAAACAGCGACAGCGCAGAAAGTTGAAAATTGGCTTGGGCAGGAAGGGGCGTAAGTGCCTGGTATTGAAGTGGTTAATTTACAAAAAAAATAAAAAATTCTTATTGCATTTTAGAGTAAATATGAGATCTGAGGTCTTTTTGACCCTACATCTCATATTTAAGAGGACCTGTCATGCTTTTTTCTATTACAAGGGATGTTTACATTCCTTGTAATAGGAATAAAAGTGACCTTTTTTTTTTTTTTTTTTTAAACTGTGTAAAAATAAAAAAATGTAAGAAAAATAAATAAGAATTTTTTTTTTCTTTAAAGTGCCCCGTCCCGACGAGCTTGCGCGCAGAAGCGAACACATACGTGAGCAGCACCCGCATATGAAAACGGTGTTCAAACCACACATGTGAGGTATCGCCGCGATTGGAGCAATAATTCTAGCCCTAGACCTCCTCTGTAATTTTTTAAACACTGCCTATGGAGATTTTTAAGGGTAAAAGTTTGTCATCAATCCACGAGTGAGCGCAACTTTGAAGCGTGACATGTTGGGTATGAATTTACTCGGCGTAACATTATCTTTCACAATATAAAAAATTGGGCTAACTTGTCTTATTTTTTTATTTAAAAAAATGTTTTTTTTATTTCCCAAAAAAGTGCGCTTGTAAGACCGCTGCGCAAATACGGTGTGAAAAAAAGTGTTGCAATGGCCGCCATTTTATTCTCTAGGGTGTTAGAAAAAATATATATATACATTTTTGGGGGTTCTAAGTAATTTTCTAGCAAAAAAAAAAAAAAAGTTTTAACTTGTAAACATCAAATCTCAGAAAGAGGCTCGGGGCCTAAGTGGTTAACAAATAACAATGTTAAATGAATTTCAAGAGAAATGGAAATTTGTACTATGCCCTCCTAACAACACACCCACAAGTGTAGTATGTTGAACTCCAGCAAGAAAAACACACTTCATTCTTTATTCATTAGAATCATTCATTCATGTATTCATAAAATCAATCATTAAGTTATTCATTAGAAATCAATCTCAGCCAGTGTTGCCAACCTACCAGATTGAAATTTACTGACACGACACCCGAAATTTACTGGCACAGCCACGTTTTTACTGGCATTTCACAAAAGTTACTAAATTACATTTTTAGGTGCAAATTTCAGTATTTAGGCTACAAACAAGTACGCTGGGCAAATAGCAATGTGATTTAAGGTAGATATTAAGGTAAAAAAAAACATATTTTTGATATTTTCTATATAATAAGGGCAAATTATTAAGTCACATCACCCCCTGCCTCCATCCCCCTCTGCCACCAACACCCCCTGCCTTCACCCCCCTCTGCGTTGCAACAATCTCCCTCTGCCTCCAATCACCCCCTGCCACTAACACCTCCTGCGTCCAATCACCCCCAGGCCCCCTGCCTCCAATCACCCCCTGCCTCCATCGTCCCCTGCCTCCATCCCCCTCTTCCGTGCCACCAACAACCCTTGTCTCCATCCCCACCCTCTGCGATGCCACCCTCCCCCTCTGCGGTGCCACCATCACCCCCTGCCTCCAATCACCCTCTGCCACTAACACCTCCTGCCTCCAATCTCCCCAGGCCCCCTGCCTCCATCCTCCTCTGTGGTGCCACCAACAACCATTGTCTCCATCCCCACCCTCTGCGATGCCACCCTCCCCCTCTGCGGTGCCACCATCACCCCCTGCCTCCAATCACCCCCTGCCTCTAACACCTCCTGCCTCCAATCTCCCCCAGCCCCCTGCCTCCAATCACCCCCTGCCTCCATCGTCCCCTGCCTCCATCCCCCTCTTCCGTGCCACCAACAACCATTGTCTCCATCCCCACCCTCTGCGATGCCACCCTCCCCCTCTGCGGTGCCACCATCACCCCCTGCCTCCAATCACCCCCTGCCACTAACACCTCCTGCCTCCAATCCCCCCCAGGCGCCCTGCCTCCAATCACCCCCTGCCTCCACCCCCCTCTGCGGTGCCACCAACAACCCCTGTCTCCATCCCCCACCCTCTGCGGTGCCACTATCCCCCTCTGCGGTGCCTCCAATCACCCCCTGCCACTAACACCTCCTGCTTCCAATCCTCCCCAGGCCCCCTGCCTCCAATCACCCCCTGCCTCCATCCCCCTCTGCGGTGCCACCAACAATCCTTGTCTCCATCCCCCACCCTCTGTGGTGCCACCATCCCCCTCTGCGGTGCCTCCAATCACCCCCCTGCCTCCAATCACCCCCTGCCACTAACACCCCCTGGCTCCAATCTTCCTCTGCCTCCTTTGCTCCCCTGCCCCCCCCCCCCCCCTGCGGTGCCACCGCAGCCACCATCACCCCAGTTCCATGCCAAACCGATCACGGCTATTTTCACTGGCACATTCCCGCAACTACGGACATTTACGAACGGGGGGGGGGGGGAGTGCCCATTTTAACGGACTGTCCGTAAAAATACCGCTCTCCTTGGTGCACTGCTATCACACACCTCCCAGGCCTAACATGGGGAAATTACAGTGTAGTAATCACATATTGACTTATTATGGAAGTGTTTGCTCTAAGTAGGGATGAGTCGAACATACCCGCGTTCAGTTCGCACCAGAACTCTCAAACGGACCTACCGTTCGCGCAAACATTTGGAACCCCATTGAAGTCTATGGGATTCGAACGTTCAAATTCAAAAGTGCTAATTTTAAAGCCCAATATGCAAGTTATTGTTGGAAAATGTCTTTGAGAACCCGGGTCTTGCCCCAGGGAACATGTATCAATGGAAAAAAAAGTTTCAAAAACGGTAGTTTTTTCTTGAGCAGCGATTTTAATGATGCTTAAAGTGAAAAAAAAAAAATGAAAAATTCCTTTAAATATGGTACCTGCTGGGTGTCTATAGTAGTGGCACGTGTTTAGAAATGTCCCTGCACACCATGAGATTACTATAAGAAAAAATAAATTTAATACTGCTTGCGGCTTTAATGTAATGTTTGGTCCCTGCAATATGGATAGAAATCATTGAAAAAAATAGCATGAGTTTCCCCGCCACCACTCCCCCCAGGTCATTACAAGACCCAGTGCTGATCCTGACCTCCCTGGGGCCCTAAGCAAAATGACATGGCACATTAAAAATGAGAAGCGGAGGGCGGGGGTGTTCTGCTGTCGGAAATTACTCGGCCAGCGAGTTTAGAAGTGGGGTGAGGGGGCGAAAATGACTTCTCACCAGGCGGGGCCTCTAGTAATTTGGGGGGCCCTTTGCAGCTTTGCGGGGCCCCAAGCGGCTTGCATAGTGAGCCTATAGGGAGGATCGGCCCTGACAAGACCCTTTGGCCCTATATACTTTGAACAGCAGTATACAGGCGGTGCAAACAAGATAAGGACTGTAGGTTTCTTAAGTAGAATCAGAACCATGTCATACTTTGCTCCTGCATATTGCACAATTTCCTAAAGAGACCCTCAACAAACTACATGACACTTGTGCCTGATGAGGCCACTGATGTTCCAGTGGTGGTGGCCCGTGAGACTGTCCATACAGGCTTGGCCCCCCAAAGCGCACGTGCTGTGTGGCAACAATATGACGATTATTTTAGGGGTGGGGGGGGGCAATACAATGCCAGATCTTGGCTCAATAAAAAAATTTTTTGGGAAAGAAAAATTATAGAAAAAAGGGGGGTTGCCATCCGGGGCCCCTTTGAACAAATTCTGTGAAGAACTCCTGTTCTCTGAAGGCCTCCATTATTCCTGAAAGTCAAAATTAAGCAAAAAAAGCTAATGTCAGTCAAGCCTTAGCTTTCTCCCCATATCTAACCCACAAACTCATCCACTGATCATCAAGTCCAAAATCAAGTTCACGCAATATCCCTTTATACACCGCGCATGTGAGAAGCTCCGCACGTTTCCCCGCACACAGGCAATACAACACGTTAGAGCACTGCAGCTAGCACAATCTACTGCCTGCCAAATAGGAATAGCTGATCTAGCTAAGCTATACAGTGTATAAATATAAGTACAACTCCTAGGATGTATATATATATCCTCTACACACTGTAAACTGACTAGCCTGCCTGCTCTATCTATCTATCTGGTAGAAAAGACAGTGGGCCAGATTCATGAAGCACTTACACCGTTTTTTTGGTAGATGCACGGCGTAAGTGCAGATTTGCGCCGGCGGATCGCTGCGCCGTACCCAGAGAACCAGATTACGCCTCCAAATAGACTTCATCGCCTCGGTGTAACCTTTCCACGCCGGCGTTGGCGCAGATTTACGCTGGTCGGATCTGGCGCGGCCATGGTTTTTGTGTTTTAAATATGCAAATGAGGTTTTTGGGCCGATTCATCAACTTAAGCTTGACCGGCGCAGGCTACTCCCGGTGAGCGGAGCTGAAATTTCCAGTGCAAAGTTACACCTCATAAAAGCAGGGGTAACTTTGCACCAAACTTGCAGAGGTCAGCTGGAGAGCAGCTAAAGCAGCAGCGTTACAAACGAACTGAGCAACAACACTTGCTGGACAACACATAGAGGCGGTCCCCATGTTGGGAGAGGCCCTCAATAATTACAGCCCTCTCCTCTGGGCTGAAATTGGTCATCTGCCCACCTGAGGATTCCTCATCAGCCATAACTGCCCCACCACAATGCAAACGACCTAGCTTAGAAAAAAAAAGCTTCAGTACATTTGCACCTGCAGGGCGGAAGTCTGGGCTGATTCATGGACTGGGCTTTGGTAGTGGGTCGGCGTAGCTCAGGGAACACGCCGGGGCGCAGTTCTGAGCATGTGCAGATTGGGGCATTTACCCCTGGATGTCACTGAGCATGTGCGGTCTAAGATGCGCCCCGGCGTGACCCCTGCGCCACGGTCGGCACTTCATTAGCATAGGGTGACTCCCAGTTGGCCTTACCCCGCCTTACGCCGTCTAAAATCCGCCCCGCTGGGGCATCGTAGACAAAAAAAGTTTCTTGAATCACCTAACTGCCTCTCCGCGCTGGACCGGTGTAGTCTAAAAATGATGCACCACGCCGGTGCAAATCTGCACCATTGTTCATGAATCTGGCCCACTGTCTCTCTCTAACTGACTGACTGTCTGATCTGTTCTTTAACAACGCTGCAACACACTACACGCGGCCGACTTGCAGGTGGCCTTATATAGTGTGGGGCGTGCACTAAACCCCCTGAGCCATAATTGGCCAAAGCCACCCTGGCTTTGGCCAATTATGGCTCTCCGTTTTTTGCGCGCTGTGATTGGCCAAGCATGCAGGGACATAGTGCATGCTTGACCAATCATCAGCGCGCAATGCCGCAGTGAATTATGGGCCGTTGCGCGTCCCTCGAATTTGGCGCGAACGACCCATTTTGTTCGAATTTCGTCGAACGTTCGAACAGACGATGTTCGAGTCACCTCCCCCAGTCAGTCCCCTCCCCCCACAGTAAGAATCACTCCCAGGGTACACATTTAACCCCTTTCTCGCCCCCTACTCAGGGCCGTCTTTCTGAGCGGGCGCGCCCGGGCACAGCCCAGGGGCCCCACATTCACCTAAGGCCCTATCCAGGGCCGGCGCGCTGCTACCTGCGGGAGTGTGTGTACGGAGGTGGAGAGAGAACGTATGCTGCTGGCCGGGGATTGCGCAGGGGCGCGGAGAGGGAACTATCGAATGAATGATGCAGTACACTGACTGACAGATCCCTCCCCCGGCTTCCCCAGCTGCAGAGCTGTTCCGACGGCTCAGGGCTCTGATTGGTGCTGAGGAGCTGGCCCGCCTCCTTCATTGTGAATGGTCAGGACTCGTGAGGGGATGTGGCCAGGCAAGGGGTGACCGTGTCACTGGGGGCGGAGCGGCCGGCTTCAGGGATGATCGCACGGTCCTTCTGGGCAGAGCAGAGCAACATGGAGATAAAAAAAAAAAACCTCTAAAAATGCTATTTTTTTTTTCTATGCAGCCACTGGACTGAGAGTGCTACAGGAAAACCCAGATACCATCTTAAGGCTTTGTCAATTGTATTACTTCTATCTTTAGACTTTTACATAGAAGTAAAAAAGTTCTGTTAGCTGACAAAGATCAAGATGGTATCTGGTTTTTCCTGTAGCACTGTAAGTTTTCAACCAAATTTCTCCCAGTCCTCTGCCTGCTGCCACCCAGCCCTCAGCTGCCACCCAGCCCTCTGTCGCCAAGTCCTCTGCTGTCGCCCAGTCCCCCTGCCATCGCCCAGTCCCCTGCTGTCACCCAGCCCTCTGTTGTTTCCCAGTCCCCTGCTGTCACCCAGCCCTCTTTTGTCTGTCAGTCCCCTGCTGTAGCCCAGTCCCCTGCTGTCACCCAGCCCTCTGTTGTCTGTCAGTCCCCTGCTGTCGCCCAGTCCCCTGCTGTCGCCCAGTCCCCTGCTGTCGCCCAGCCCTCTGTTGTCGCCCAGTCCCCTGCTGTCGCCTAGTCCCCTGCTGTCGCCCAGCCCTCTGTTGTCGCCCAGTCCCATGCTGTCACCCAGCCCTCTGTCGCCCAGTCCCCCTGCTGTCGCCCAGTCCCCCTGATGTCGCCCAGTCCCCCTGCTGTCGCACAGTCCCCCTGCTGTCGCCCAGCCCTCTATCGCCCAGTCCCCCTGCTGTCGCCCAGTTCCCCTGTTGTCGCCCAGCCCTCTGTTGTCGCCCAGTCCCCTGCTGTCGCCCAGCCCTCTGTTGTCGCCCAGTCCCCTGCTGTCGCCCAGCCCTCTGTCACTCAGTCCCCTGCTGTCGCCCAGTCCCTTGCTGTCACCCAGCCCTCTGTCGTCCAGTCCCCTGCTGTCACCCAGTCCCCCTGCTGTCGCCCAGCCCTCTATCGCCCAGTCCCCCTGCTGTCGCCCAGTCCCCTTGTTGTTGCCCAGTCCCCCTGTTGTCGCCCATTCCCCTGCTGTCGCCTAGCCCTCTGTCGCCCAGTCCCCTGCATTCACCCAGTCCCCTGCTGTCGCCCAGTCCCCTGCTGTCGCCCAGTCCCTTGCTGTTGCCCAGCCCTCTGTCGCCAAGTTCTCTGCTGTCGCTTAAGTCCTCTGCTGTCACCCAGTCCCCTGCTGTCGCCCAGTCCCCTGCTGTCGCCCAGTCCCCCGCTGTCGCCCAGTCCCCCTGCTGTCGCCCAGCCCTCTGTTGTCGCTCAGTCCCCTGTTGTCGCCCAGCCCTCTGTTGCCAAGTCCTCTGCTTTCGCCCAGTCCCCTGCTGTCACCCAGTCCCCTGATGTCGCCCAGTCCCCTGCTGTTGCCAAGTCCTCTGCTGTCGCCAAGTCCCCTGCTGTCGCCAAGTCCTCTGCTGTCGCCTAGTCCCCAGCTGTCACCCAGTCCCCTGCTGTCGCACAGTCCCCTGCTGTCGCCAAGTCCTCTGCTGTCGCCCAGTCCCCTGCTGTCGCCCAGTCCCCTTCTGTCGCCCAGTCCTCTGCTGTCGCCCAGTCCCCTGCTGTCACCTAGTCCCCTGCAGTCACCCACGCCTCTGCCCTGCAGTCACCCAGGCCTCTGCTGAAGCCCAGTCTCTGCTGTCACCCACCCCATGCTGTCACCCAGTCCCTCTGCTGTCATCCAGTCCCTCTGCTGTCATCCAGTCCCTCTGCTGTCACCCAGGCCTCTAAAAAATAAAAATACATTTCAAATGTTGGTAACTATGCTCGCTGTGTATGGCAGTTCAATGAGGGGACAACAAACATCACAGGGTGGTTTAGACATGGCTTGTGCTAGACTATTTTGCGCCCTTTCTATACCGTCCAGATATTATATTTTAGAGGTACAGAAATTTTGTTTTTTGGGGGGCGCAAGAAGCTGGTCTTGCCTATGGCGCAAAATAGTCATGCACAGGCCCTGGCACCATCAGAGCCAGACAAATAGCACTAGCAGTGGGACAAGGGAGTCAGGCTGAATGGGCATAGGCAGTCCAGGGTGCGGCGGCATCTTTGGTTCCGCATGCAAGCTGGGCTGTCACCACTTCTCCTGAGCCTCCCTGTGTGAGGGAGCGAGCTAAGGCAGAGGGGGCGCAGAAGCTCAAGTGCCAAAGACGAGTGGGTCTGAAGAGAAGAAACTGTGCTGCCCCTCCCCCTCGAGCAGCCGCTGTCACAAGAGGGCTCTATTTCTTGCCTATCCCCTCCTCATGTCAGCAGTGGGGAGAGCTGCTGTGTCTCTGGAGAAGAATGGGTGGCAAGGACACTCTGAATCTGGTGACAGGGGACTGGTGGCAAGTGACAAGCTGAATCTGGTGGCAGGGGACCGTTGGCAAGTGACAAGCTGAATCTGGTGACAGTAGCAAGTGACATGCTGTAAAGTAGAAATATTGTACTTTCCTTCTTGTGATTAGGTGCGTAAATTGGGGCAAGCTTGTAGGGGCCCCACAGCATTACTTTGCCCAGGGGCCCATGATGCTATTAAGATGGCCCTGCCCCTACTGTTAAACCCTTCCCTGCCAGTAGGGTGACCACGTGTCCCGGATTGCAGGTCTGTCCCGGGCACCTTCATTCCAGGACAATACAATGTCCCGGAATGAAACTGACACAGCCACCCCCCCGGGCCGATCTGATGCCCCCAAAAAAGGCCTCCACATCACCGCTTTACTCACTGACTGTACTTGCCCTGGCCGGGAATGCCTGGAGGAGCACAGTCCCCGCCCCCTGCTTGTAATTGGAGAAATCATAAATCCTGCCTCTTGTGTCCAATCACTGTGCTGTGATTCGTTACAGCACAAGCTGATTTTTGGGAAGGGGGGGGTGTCCCTGAATGGTAGTTTGGAAATGTGGTCACCCTATATGCCAGTCACATTTATACAGTAATCAGTGCATATTTATAGCAGGGTTCGCTGTATAAATGTGAATGGTCCCAAAAATGTGTCAAACGTGTCCGGTGTGTCCGCCATAATATCGCAGTCCTGACAAAAATCGCAGATCGCGGCCATTACTAGTAAAAAAAAAAATATCAGAATTCTATCCCCCATTTTGTAGCCGCTATAACTTTTGCGCAAACCAATCACTATACGCTTATTGCAATTTTTTTTTTAACAAAGATATGTAGAAGAATACATATCGGCCTAAACTTGAGAAAAAAATTGTTTTTGTTTTTTTAAACATTGGGATATTTATTATAGCAAAAAGTAAAAAATATTGTGTTTTTTTCAAAACTGTTACTTTATTTTTGTTTATAGCGCAAAAAATAAAAACCGCAGAGGTGATCAAATACCACCAAAAGAAAGCTCTATTTGTGGGGAAAAAAGGACGCCAATTTTGTTTGGGAGCCACGTCGCACGACCGCGCAATTGTCTGTTAAAGCGACGCAGTGCCGAATCGCAAAACCTGGCCTGGGCATTTAGCAACAAAATGGTCCGGGGCTTAAGTGGTTAATTGAGACAAGTACACACTAAAGAGGGATATGCTTTGTTCATATTTCATCTCTGAGGTTTACAACCACCTTAAGTGCAGAAATTTGGGGTTATAAAGCGTCCCCCCCTGTCCCTGTCTCAGGAAGCCAGGAAATGTTCTGATAAAAAGTGCAATAAGATGAATCATGTGCCCGTTAAGTAGCTCCACTACAAGCACACCTTAATAAGGAGGATATTTATTACAGCGGGATAATTACTTTCTGGAAGTTTCTCTTGTGCTGTTGTTTACGGCTGCTTAGCAGTTTTATTTTCGAGCCGATAGTGTAGAGATAGATGAAAGGAAATGATAAATCTGCCCATACTGGGACTGAATATAAAAAAAGAATTTACAGACATACTGAGCTCTATAAATTGGCCAGAGAAGAATAATAAAGCGAAGCATCTCATAAAAAGGCAATACACTCAATAATACGTACAACTGCTGAATGTTTCATTAACAGAACAGGACGGCATTGAGATGTTTTCATAAGCAAAATATAGGGAATCGGCAAACTGTACGGGATTGTACCAGGGGCGGATCCAGAGTCTAGTCTTGGGAGGGGCACTACCAGAAAAAAAAATGGGGGGGGGGGGCAATTTATCAGGGAAATGACTGGCACCATGGTTGTTATGGTGTCAGGAGGATTGAAGCGCATTATTTCTATTATTACATTGTAATATAAAATTAAATGGTTCAACTCACCATAATGCCGAATCAGTGGGGGCCCCGAGTGTGTCACCTGCCACGTCACCTGCCACCAGAGGCAGCTTGTCACTTGCCACGTCACTTGCCACACGTTGTGGATTGTCACTTGCCATGTCACTTGCCACACGTTGTGGATTGTCACTTGCCATGTCGCCTGCCACAATTTGCAGATTGTCACTTTCACGTCACCTGCCACATCTTGCGGATTTTCACTTGCCATGTCACCTGCCACAACTTGCGGATTGTCACTTGCCACAAGTTGCGGATTGTCACTTGCCACAAGTTGTGGATTGTCACTTGCCACGTCACCTCCCACAAGTTGCGGATTGTTACTTGCCATATCACCTGCCACATGATGGGGATTGTCGCTTGCCACATCACCTGCCACATGTTGCGGATGTCACTTGCCTGCCACAAGTTGCAGATTGTCACTTTCACGTCACCTGCCACAAGTTGCGGATTGTCACTCGCCACAAGTTGCGGATTGTCACTTGCCACGTCACCTGCCACAAGTTGCGGATTGTCGCATGCCACGTCACCTGCCACATGTTGGGGATTGTCGCTTGCCACATCACCTGCCACAAGTTGCAGAATGTCACTTGAAACAAGTTGCAGAATGTCACTTGCCTGCCACAAGTTGCAGAATGTCACTTGCCTGCCACAAGTTGCAGAATGTCACTTGCCTGCCACAAGTTGCAGATTTTCACTTTCACGTCGCCTGTCACATGTTGTGGATTTTCACTTGCCACGTCACCTGCCACAAGTTGCGGATTGTCACTTGCCACAAGTTGCGGATTGTCACTTGCCACGTCACCTGCCACATGTTGGGGATTGTCGCTTGCCACATCACCTGCCACATGTTGCGGATTGTCACTTGCCACATCACCTGCCACATGTTGCGGATTGCCACTTGCCACGTCACCTGCCACAATTTGCGGATTGTCACTTGCCTGCCACCAGATTCAGAGTGTCTCTTGCCACCTCACCTGCCACACCTTGCGGATTGTCACTTGCTAAGGTTATGTTTTGCTTGTCAGAGTCAGGCAGCAGAGAGATGATGTAATCTCTCTGCTGCCTGCACAGTGAGGGCGGAAGTTACTGCAGGGATGCAAGGCGGGTGCGGGGCGGTGAGAGATGATGTCATCTCTCTGCTCCCCCAGCCGCCCGGCTTGTTGATTGGCCAGCCGCCCCACATACCCACAGAGCCGACCAGCTGACCGCTCTGACTCTCACTCGCGGCGGAGCCACCCGCAAACTCTCCGTCTCCCGCAAATTCCGCAACTAAAACTCCGTGGTGGCATTTGCCCCATTGTCCCCCCCCCCCCCCCGATCAGCCCTTGGATTGAATACCTAGCAGGAGGGATGAGTATGGGTTTGGTCTGAACGTAGGTTGGACCAGTGGCGGTGCGTCCATAAGGGGCGCATGGGCGCCGTCCCCTCTCTCTTGCCACCACTTTATCACCATAGATAGATTCATGCTTTGCATGAATCTATCTATGGTTGCCGCTGCGGTGGTTGCCATTGCCGCTGCCACCCCCTATTCAGGTGCCCGGCCCCTTTTCGGTTGCCGGGTTGTCGTTGCCGCTGCCACCCCCTATTCAGGTGCCCGGCCCCTTTTCGGTTGCCGGGTTGTCGTTGCCGCTGCCACCCCCTATTCAGGTGCCCGGCCCCTTTTCGGTTGCCGGGCACCTGAATTTCAGCGGCGGGGTATTTTTTGGAAGCAGAAAGGTGCAATCAGCGCAAAAAATATAACAAAAAAAACACGTATGCAAGCTGAACACTAAAGAATTTTCACATAATTCAAATAACAATTATTAAAAACAAAATAAGTGCAGCACAGTTAAGAAACAGTCCAAAATAATAACAGAATAATGAATAATGATCCCAGAAAGTAATGTAAAGTGTTAAGCCGCGTACACATGACCATTTTTAATGTCCTAGAAAAAACAAAGTTTTTTTCTATGTGATTCTTGTCAAGCCTGCCTTGCATACACACGATCGCGGAAAAAAAATGCCCTAGCAAAGCGCGGTGACGTACAACACGTACAACGGCACTATAAAGGGGTAGTTCCATTCGGATGGCGTCACCCTTTGGGCTGCTTTAGCTGATTTTGTGATAGTAAAACTTTGGTGAGAGACGATTTGCGCTTTTCAGTCTTTTACAGCGTCACGAATGTGCTATCTCCATTACAAACGCTAGTTTTACCAGAACGAGTGCTCCCGGGTGAGGTATGGGTGCCACCATTACATGCCTCACTGACTGTGCCACCATTACATGCCAGACTGTGCCACCATTACATGCAAGACTGTGCCACCATTACATGCCAGACTGTGCCACCATTACATGCCTCGATGTGTCACCATTACAAGCCTCACTGTGCCACCATTACATGCCTCACTGAGCCACCATTACATGCCTCACTGTGTCACTGCATACCTCACTGTGCCATTGCATGTCTCGACGATCCATTACCTTATCCCTGACATGCAGAATCTGTCAGACTGCGGCAGTCCATTTTTCAAAAGCCGCGCCTCCTCCTTGTGCTGTTCCGTGATAGGCGGAACACTCAGCTTCCCAGCAGACACTGTGTTCAGTGTTCCGCCTATCATGGATGCCCTCTCGTCCGAGACCGAGGACGAGAGGGCATCCGTGATAGGCAGAACACTAAACAGAGGCTCTGCTGGGAAGCTGAGTGTTCCGCCTATCACGGAACAGCAGAAGGAGGAGGTGCGGCTTTTGAAAAATGGACGGCTGCGGTCTGAGTGAGAGTTTGCATGTTAGGTTACCGGCATATAAGACGACCCCCGACTTTTAAGAAGAATTTCAGAAGTTAAAAAGTCGTCCATGCCGCGCACACACGATCGGTTTGTCTGATGAAAAACGGTCTGATGGACCGTTCTCATCAGACTAACCGATCGTGTGTGGGCCCCATCGTTTTTTTTACCATCGGTTAAAAAAATAGAAACTTGTTTTAAAATTATCTGATGGTTAACTAACCGATAGAAAAAAAATGATCGTCTGTAGGCATGTCCATCGGTTAAAAATCCACGCATGCTCAGACTAAATTAGGGGACGGGAGCGCTCGTTCTGGTAAAACTAGCGTTCGTTATGGAGATGGCACATTCATCACGCTGTAACAGACAGAAAAGCGCGAATCGTCTTTTACTAACACAAAATCAGCTAAAGCAGCCCCAAGGGTGGCGCCATTGGATTTGAACTTCCCCTTTATAGTGCCGTCGTACGTGGTGTACATGACCGCGTTCTGACACGATCGTGTTTTTAACCGATGGTGTGTAGGCACGACTGACCATCAGTCAGCTTCATCGGATAACTGATTAAAAAATCCATCAGACCGTTTTCATCGGATGGACCGATCGTGTGTACAGGGCATTATACGCCGGAAAATACGGTAAGTGTCCTTATTTTAAAAGCCAGCAGCTGCAGTATTTGTAGCTGCTGACTTAAAAAAAAAAACATGGTAAACTTTGTATACATCGCAAGGTTGTGCTGCAAATTTCATTTTTTTTTTATCAAGGCACATTAAAAGATGGCGTGTGTTGGTATATTAGTTTAAAGTGGAGGTTCACCCAAACAACATCTATATCAGACCAACTTCTTTATACTTCTAACATATACAGTCCGCATTTATTTATTTTTTTACGCTGTACATACTGTATAATCTATATTTGTAATCTGGCTTCCGGGTACTTCTCCCCGTGGGAGTAGGCGTTTCCAAGCTGAGGAGGAATATCCTCTGGGAGGTCGCCCAGATGATTGACGTCCTTTCAGAAAAAGTTCACCTTGGCGGATAAGGCCCCACCCCCCGTATTGCGTAGGCGCGTCACGAGTCACTGCGTTTCCGAAAGAAGCCGAACATAAGGAAGCTCTATACAGCGCCTGCGCAGTCAGCTCTACACGGCTCCTAGTCAGTGCGCAGGCGCCGTATAGAGCCGACTCGCAGCTCTGCAATTTTTGGCTTCTTTCGGAAACGCCGTGACTCGTGACGCGCCTACGCAATACGGGGGGCGGGGCCTTATCCGCCAGGGTGAACTTTTTCTGAAAGGACGTCAATCATCTGGGCGACCTCCCAGAGGACATTCCTCCTCAGCATAGAAACGCCTACTCCCGCGGGGAGAAGTACCCGCAAGCCGGATTGCAAATAAAGATTATACGGTATGTACAGCGTAAAAAAAAAAATGCGGACTGTACATGTTAGAAGTATAAAGAAGTTGGTCTGATATAGATGTTATTTGGGTGAACCTCCGCTTTAATTTTTTATTTTTATTTTCTTACATTTTGCTTCCTATGTAAGCATTTTTTTGGTTTACATTTCTCCACTGTAACATGTCAACACCCTCAGTTTCAAAGTAGTAATTATGTTTCAAAGCAACAAAGCCCATGATTAATAGGTTTGGCACAATAAAAAAAAAATAACAGGGAATAAAAACATTTTTTAAAAATCAATCAGATTTTACAAAATTGAGGTATAGATGGGAATGGAAAAAAATCGATAATATTTTGTAAATAACCCTTTGGATACGTGGGTGGCTCTGCCGCAAAAATCAATAGCAGAGTGAAGCAATTAGAGTTAGAATACAGAAAAGTTACAATTATATTTTCAAAGATAATTGTTTTGGTCTCTACAAGATAACATCGGGCTGTGCTTATGTTCCATCTTCTGTGTTTACCGGAGCTGCTTGCTCTCCGCCGGCGTGATCTATGATGGTTCTGGAGGAACTTGAGGTCATTGATTGCATTTTCCCCTCAGAACTCTATTTTCCGAAGTTCTAATGAAAGATCGCTGCCTGTTTGGGCTGACATTCTAACAATCTTAGACAATTTAATGTATCTCTTGCTTTTTATCCAATTTTGTTCTTTTGATGTATGGGGGTGTTTGGTTTTGTTTGGCAGTATGGGTGAAATCCATAATCCTATGATGCTACCATAGGACAGTGCTTCCCAAAATGTGCCATATGCATAGGTGTGCGCAGCCCAGGGATGGACTGGCCATTGGGACTACAGGGAGTTTCCCGGTGGGCTGATGGCTCAGTGGGCCGGCTTCAGTGACAGCGGACCGCCGCCCCCCTCCGCTCCTCTGTCGCTCCCTTCCCGCATCGCTCACCTCTTCTCCCTGCCTGCAGCGCTCACCTGGGGGGACAAAGAAGCAGGGGGAGGACCAGAGGAGCAGGGGGGATGACAGAGGAGCATGGGGGAGGGGACAGACAGCTGACTCAACAGCTATGGCCTGGGAGTTTCTCACTTCTGCCTAATCTTGTCCCATAAGGGGGGGCACCGAACTTATTCTTTGCCCCGGGTAAAATAATGTCTAGCTTCCCCACTGGTACTGCCTATAAGAGTATCAGTACCAGCCATTCTACTCTACTAAAGTAGAACGGCTAGTGAAGGGGGAGAGGGGGCTTGGGTGGCCGGGGGGGGGGGGGGGGGTTGCGGGAGTTGTCCGGCCGCCATGGGAGAGACCCGTCAAAGTGGGCCAGTTTTTGTCCCAGTCCAGCCCTGGCGCAGCCTATTGCATTAGGGCCTGCATCTCAAAGCTCCAACACATATGCGTTTGGGACATATTATCCAGCCTCTTCCCCGCTCGTCATCCTGAAACAATAGGGGGGGGGGGGTGTGGGGGAGCACACAGGGGTGCCTGGGCAGCAGAAAAAAGAGGAACAGGGACAAGAGGGGGTGGCATATATTGGTACCGATCCCCTGTATTTTACGCTTGTGGCAGCTGAATGTCAGAGAGAAGGCTAGGAGGATAAGCCTACTTTCAGCTGCTGCAGAAGAAAATACAGATCAGTTCCACTAATTTCCACCCCCGCTGCCTATCCTGTCCAGGCTCTGGGGGTCGTCAAGTAAGGATCGTGGCTTACCTGTCACCTGCCCACGATTGACGGATTGCCAGATTCAGGATTAGGGTGTGCACAGGCACACCCCTTGTGCACGCCCATGGCCATATGTAATGATGTCAGTGATATGGGCCAAGGTTTACAGTAGTAATGCAAAAGACCAGAGACTTGTTGATTCCTTAAACTGATAATACACCCTCAGTATTAAACATTTTCTGCAGAAATCAGTAGATCACTTACTGAGTATGCAACTTCTTTATCTTTTAATTCTTGCCTATGTTCCAGTTTAAGCTGGGGCCAGGGCCGATCCTCCCTATAGGCTCACTATGCAAGCCGCTTAGGGCCCCGCAAAGCTGCAAAGGGCCCCCCCAAATTACTAGAGGCTCCGCCTGGTGAGAAGTCATTTTTACCCCCTAAACTCGCTGGCTGAGTAATTTCCGACAGCAGAACACCCCCTCCCCCCGCTTCTCAACTTTCTTTAATGTGACATGTCACTGTCGTCAGCGCCCCCCGCTTCTCATTTTTAATGTGCCATGTCATTTTGCTTAGGGCCCCAGGGAGGTCAGGATCGGCACTGGCTGGGGCTATGACCACTGCCCCAGGTTATCTGTTTCAGGGTGGCTCCTTTCTCTTGCAGCAACCAAAGGAGTCAACTTTGAATGTGGGGACTAGAGTTGTGTCTCGCTACGCTGTGTGCATCAATAGAAACACACAGCTCCATAGCCTGGAATACCAGAACAAAAAAAACATGCAGAAAAGGAAGGAACACCAGACCAAAAGATAAAGGAGTCTGAATTCATTTATTGTATTGTAATGAAACCGTCCAGCGCTGCGCTTGAGTGCTTCAGTCAAGATATACAGGGTGTTTAAAAAGTAACTCCTTATTTAAAAAATCGTATAATTTATTTTGTAATCATTATTTTTACAAAAACTGAATATGAGAAGAACACACATAACATGGAGTTGTTGTTTTTTTATTCGATTATTGCACCAGAATTCGCTTGCAATTTCTGAAGCCGCTTCGCAGGAACTCGTGGGATGGTAGAAATAACTTCTCGGAGTCGCCCTTCAAGTTCTTCTAAAGTCTTTGGTTTCATAGAGTAAACTTTTTCCTTAAGCCTACCCCAAAGAAAAAAGTCGCAGGGTGTTAAATCAGGGCTTCTGGCCACTCATGCGGACCATGTCGACCCAGGGCTGTCTAAATAGCATCATGGGCCCCTGGGCAAAGTAATGCTCTGGGGCCCCTACAACGGAGATAGTGCAGGTAAACAGACATCAAGTAGGTAGGAGCCTGGAGGCAGACAAGTGGAGCTTCCCCTTTTGGGTGGATCTCCGCATTAACTACAATCATTCTGTACAGCAAAGTAACAGTGGGGAAAATACTACATACATAAAGTAACAAAGCTGTCCTGTGCATATAATATATCTGCTAGATTGATTCCTCCCCAGCACTATGGCCCGCGTCTACGCCCTAGGTATCCTCCCAGCACTCTGACCCCTCTACACCCCAGATATCCCCCAGCACTCTGACCCTTCTACACCCCAGATATCCCCCCAGCACTTGGACCCCTCTACACCCCAGATATCCCCCCAGCACTCAGACCCCTCTACACCCTAGATATTTCCCCCAGCATTGTAATCATATACTATAAGATACCCATTGTATTGTGACCCCACTACATCCCTGATACCCCTACACTGTGGCCTCTCTACATCCCTGATACCTCTAGCACTATAGCCACCCAAGCTTCCCCAAGCATTGCTACCCCCCTATACACCCCAGATCCCCCCTCAGCATTGTTTTTCCCCATATACCCTTGATTTTCCCGAGCACCATTATTCCATCCATGTAGTATCCCCTTTTCCAGTGGAGATACAGTGCATTTAAACTTTTGGCTCTGTGCCCACCTCCAGCACTGCACTCACTTATACCAATCAAGCAGGCAGAAGGAGGGGCGGAGGAGGGAGCATCCCTCCGGGCATTACAAGCATTTCGGTGCAAACAGTGCTGGACAGCTGGGCTCATTATGACACCATTCACAATGCTACTTCCTCAGGTGGGCTCTCAGTGCTGCCGACCCACAGCTTCCACTCCAGCTCCTACCCCGCAGACTTCAAGTCCTGAGCATTCAAGCTGCATGGGGCGGGGTCAGAGCATCACTGGCACTCTGGCCCTGCCTCTCCTGTGTATCCATCACTCTCAGTGCCATCATGGGGCCCCCAATTTCGGGGCAGCGTGGGCTGAAGGACCAGCTGCTTTGGGGAAAGTGCAGGGCCCATGAAATGGAGCTGGGGCCCCTGGGCTGTGCCCAGGTGTGCCTTCTCATTAAGACAGCCCTGCGTCGACCCAACCATCTCCCAGGAAAATGTTCATTCAGCCATTCACGAACAATAATAGCAAAATATGGAAGAGCACCATCTTGCATACAAATCAAGTCTTCAATATTCTCATAGGTATTGACTTCTGGCCAGATTTCATCTTGCAGCATAGTGAGATACCTTTCAGCATAAAAGGATCCATAGTCATGTCACAGATTAAGGATCATACATTAAAGAATTGAGAAAAAAGTTACTTCATATAAAAAAAATGTATAAATAGTTAAAAATAGGGAGTTACTTTTCAATCACCCTGTATAGATTCCTCCAGTCTGGACATAGGAGCCAGAGATTATAGCGGACCATACAAGACTAACCGGCAATAGCTTATATGAGAACTGGAACTGTTTGTTGAAAACTCACGCAGAATTTATAGTACACCAGATCAGGGGAGCCTGATCACATTATCGTATGCAAAGAAAATGTATACAGAAATATAATTAACATAACTAAGGGACAACCAACATACCTTATACTTTATGCAAAACCACCTCTAGTAACTAATAGCTGACAGTGATATAATTAGCATGAACTAATTAACTAGTCACTTCCACCAGCCTAGGTGACCAGACTTCCCGACACCTACAACCCTGAATACAAAGTGCTGTACAATATACATTATTACAATTATAAACACATAGATGAGAAGACAGAGTAATTAACACAATTAACAATGGGAGAGGCATATTTAACAGAATAACACATAACACCTTAATAAACAGACTATAGCAGGAGACCACCAACACCAGGTGGCTTGCTGATTATATTAACATATGCTATAAATCTCACAGTCTGAAGCAGTCATTGTTGATAATGGGGCATCTAGGCTCTAAACATAGATCCCGGGCCTAGATTTCCAGAGTGTGATTTTGGGGAGACATGAACTTGGATCAGAAGCAAGACCACTTCAAGGGTCCCCCAGGCACCCACCTCCCAATGAATAGTGTTCCCTCACAAAGCCTGGGCCCAAAGTCAGTAGGCAGTCCCCCCCAAAAGCCTCTATCCTTGGTGAGTCTGTCACATGTACTAAAAAAATTGCCAACATGTTTCAGGGGTCAAAGAGCTCTCCCTTCATCAGGGCTACAATAAAACATAATATAATGTAAATATAAATGTGACTTATAAAATCATGAGTGTAACAGTCAGAGAACATCACAGAAAACATACATCCACCCTAAATTGTCAAAATTATTAGGACGCCTGCCTTTACACGCACATGAACTTTAATGGCAACCCAGTCTTAGTCTGTAGGGTTCAATATTGAGTTGGCCCACCCTTTGCAGTTATAACAGCTTCAACTCTTCTGGGAAGGCTGTCCACAAGGTTTAGGAGTGTGTCTATGGGAATGTTTGACCATTCATTCAGAAGTACATTTGTGAGGTTAGGCACTGATGTTGGACACAAAGGCATTCTAATTCATTCTGATGCCCCGTACACATGACCGGTTTTCCCCGTCGGAAAAAGTCAGATGAGAGCTTTTGGCCGGGAATCCCGACCGTGTGTATGCCCCATCGGACTTTTTCCAACAGGAAAAATGCCGGAAAAAAAAGAGAGCAGGATCCTAGCGGGAAAACCGTTAGTCTGTATGCAATTTCAACGCGCAAAAAAAAACGCGCATGCTTAGAATCAAGTCGACGTATGCTCAGAAGCATTGAACTTAATTTTTTTGGCTCATCATAGCGTTGTACGTCACCGCGTTCTTGGCAGTCAAAAGTTCACAGACATTTTGTGTGACCGTGTGTATGCAAGGCAGGCTTGAGAGGAATTCCGTCTGGAAAATCATTGTTTTTTTTTTTCGACGGGAAAACCGTTCGTGTGTAAAGGTGTTCTATCGGCTTGAGGTCCAGACTCTGGACAGGCCAGTCAAGTTCCTCCACCCCTTGAAACAAAACACCACCGGAAGGGAGTCAGATGTATGCTTACCAAATGGCAAGGACCTTCTGTTGAAAAAAAGGTCAAACAAGCCACAATTACATGTGGTTCTCCAAACTCTCCACGTTCCTATGCAGCATTAGATAGAGTCCAGACCATATCATCACATAACTGCAGTTGTTCTAGAAATGTTAATGTCGGCTTTATCAGTGTCTTTTTGAAAAAATGATCAGTCTCACATGAACGAGGCCTACAGCTCAGAGAGATACAGCTCTGAAACCACCTTTCGGTGGTGGTGGGTGGGTTTGTCACATTTTCTTTTGCTCACAAGAAGAAGTGGGGCGTTCTTTATTTGGACAGAATTTTTTCACTTATGGATGATTTATTTAAAGACTGTATTTATTAGTTTGTAGTAGCGTAGCACTTTGTCCACTAACTCCCTCATCAGTGCTTTCATGCTTAAATAGATCCAGAATAATATATACTAAAAAGTATTATGTCAGCAAGAAAAAAAGAAAGACAGCAGCTAGTACAAAAAGGTAAATAAACCAAACCTTCGTACTGCATTACTTTTACAGAATAATAGACAGGTGAAACTCGAAAAAAATTGAATATCGTGCAAAAGTTCATTTATTTCACTAATGCAACTTAAAAGGTGAAACTAATATATGAGAGAGACTCATTACATACAAAGCTAGATAGTTCAAGACGTGATTTGTCATCATTGTGATGATTATGGCTTACAGCTCATGAAAACCCCAAATCCACAATCTCAGAAAATTAGAATATTACATGCAATCAATAAAACAAGGATTGTACACAGAACAGTATTGGACCTCTGAAAAGTAAAAGCATGCATATGTACTCAGGGCGTAACCCACAAAGATCCGGCGTAACGTAAATTTTCCCATTTAACCACTTCCCTACCGGCCCATAGTAAAATGACGTCCACAAAGAACCTCTGCCGTTCTAAGTGGACGTCATATGACGTCCTGGGCTTTGTGGGGGGATATCTGAATGATGCCTGCAGCTAGAGGCATCATTCAGATATCCTTCTAAACTGCCGGCGATTCTGCACAACGTAAGAACGATCATAGCGGCGGTTCCGCCGCTAGATCGTTCTTACAGGCGGCGGGAGGGGACATCCCCCCCCTCCCGCCGCCATCCGGTGCTTCTCCGGGCTCTCCCGTGCCATCGGGGGCCCGGAGAACGAATCGTCCGGCGCGCGCAGGAAGCATAGAGATGACTGGTGACCAGATGGTCACCAGTCATCTCTATGACCGTCGGAGGACCCGGGCGCGATGTGATGACGTCACGCCCGGGTCCCCGTAAGTAAACAAAGCCGCGATTGCGGCTGCTAAGCAACCACAAGCATGAGATCGGTGAATTTTTTTTCACCGATTTCATGCTTTCCAGCCTGGAGGAGAGATGTGGGGTCTTATTGACCCCGCATCTCTCCATAAAGAGTACCTGTCACACACATTCCTATTACAAGGGATGTTTACATTCCTTGTAATAGGAATAAAAGTGATAAAAAAAAAAAAAAAATTAAAAAAAAAAGTGTAAAAAAAGAAATAAATATATAAAAAAAAGAAAAGAAATAAAATTTATTTTTTTAACGCCCCTGTCCCCGGTAGCTTGCGCGCAGAAGCGAACGCACACGCAAGTCCCGCCGACATATGTAAACGCAGTTTAAACCACACATGTGAGGTATCGCCGCGTGCGTTAGAGTGCCAGCAACAATTCTAGCACTAGATCTCCTCTGTAAATCTAAACTGGTAACCTGTAAAAATTTTCAAATCGTTGCCTATGGAGATTTTTAAGTACCGAAGTTTGGCGCCATTCCATGAGTGTGCGCAATTTTAAAGCGTGACATGTTAGGTATCTATTTACTCGGTGTAACATCATCTTTCCTATTTTACAAAAAAATTGGGCTAACTTTACTGTTTTTTAATTTTTTTAATTCATGAAACAATTTTTTTTCAAAAAAAAGGCGTTTGAAAAATTATTGCGCAAATACCGTGCAAGATAAAAGGTTTCAATGACCGTCGTTTTATTCCCTAGGGTGTCTGCTAAAAAAACATATATAATGTTTGGGGGTTCTGCGTAATTTTCTAGCAAAAAAATTATGATTTGTACATGTAGGAGAGAAGTGCCAGAATAGGCCTGGTATGGATGGGTGTATAACTGCCCGGTATGGAAGAGGTTAAGTTACACTGCCTTAAAATTTCTACCTAAGTGCCCGATCCACAAAGCACTTACCTAGAAATTTTTGGCTGTGTAACTTAAATTCCGCCGGCGCAAGGCGTTCCTCTTCAAATGGGGGTGATTCCCATTTAAATTAGGCGCGCTCCCACGCCGGCCGTACTGCTTGTTACGCCAAGCTTTGTGGATCGCGACGGGTCAATAAAGTTGCGTCGGGAAAAAAAAAGATACGGCGAAAAAAAAAAAAAAAAAAAATCGCGTCGCTGGACAGAAGGGTCTGATTTTACATGGTGTAAACAGTTTAGGCCTTGTAAAAGCAGCCCTAATTTTGCGTTTGCAAACTAAAACTTACGGAGAAAAAACGAAGCTGAAAAGCTTTGTGGATCTCCGTAAGTGCTAATTTGCATACCCGAGGCGGCATTTCGACACGAAATGCCCCCAGCGGCGGATGCGGTACTGCATCCTAAGATCCGGCAGTGTAAGTCCCTTACACATGTCGGATCTTCTGCCTAACTATGGAAAACTGATTTTGTGGATCAAGTCCATAGTTAGAAACAGGGATACGACGGCGTAACAGCAGTTACGCCAGCGTATCCCTTTTGAGGATCTGGCCCTCAGTACTTGGTTTGTGCCCCTTTTGCAGCAATTACTGCTACAATGCGGCGTGGCATGGAAGCGACCAGCCTGTGGCACTGCTGAGGTGTTATGGAAGACCGGGATGCTTCAATAGTGGCCTTCAGCTCTTCTGCATTGTTCGGTCTCATGTCTCTCATCTTTCTCGTGGCAATGCCCCTTAGATTCTCTATGGGGTTCAGGTCAGGCGAGTTTGCTGGCCAATCAAGCACAGTAATCCCACGGTCATTGAACCAGGTTTTGGTGCTTTTGGCAGTGTGGGGGAGTCTTGCTGGAAAATGAAGTCCGCATCCCCATAGAGCTCGTCTGTGGAAGGAAGCATGAAGTGCTCCAAAATCTCCTGGTAGACGGCTGCGGTGACCCCGGACTTAATGAAGCACAGTGGACAAACACCAGCAGATGACACGGCTCCCCAAATCAACACAGACTGTGGAAACTTCACACTGGACTTCAAGCATCTTGCAGCGTGTGTGCCTCTCCATTCTTCCTCCATACTCCGGCTCCTTGGTTTCCAAATGAGATGCAAAATTTGCTCTAATCAGAAAAGAGGACTTTGGACCACTGAGCAACAGATTCAAATGGATGTAATGGGGGCGTGTTTTATGTAAATATGTCGTGACCCGACGTAAACGTTTTTTTTTTAACTGCGAATGCGCCGTCCGTGGGGGTATCCCAGTGCGCATGCTCGAAATTAGCCCGGAAAAAGCCAATGCTTCCGACGGTGACGTCATTCTACGCAAATCCCTATTCGCGAACGACTTACGCAAACTACGTAAAAATTTCAAATTTCTACGTGGGAACGACGGCCATACTTAACATTGAGTACGCCTCAGAACAGCAGCTTTAACTATACGCCGGAAAAAGCCGAACGAAAACGACGTAAAAAAATGCGCCGCCGGACGTACGATCGTGGATAGCCGTAAATAGCTAATTTGCATACTCAACGCGGAAATCGACGGTAACGCCACCTAGCGGCTGCCGAAATATTGCACCTTAAGATCCGACGGCGTACTAAGACGTACGCCAGTCGGATCCCTCCGAGATGCCGTCGTATCTTGTTTTGTAGATACAAAACAAAGATACGACGCAGGAATTTTTAAATTACGCCGGCGTATCAATAGATACGCCGGCGTAATCCTTTTGTGGATCTGCCCCCAGGTGTGTTTTTCTTTAGCCCAGGTAAGACGCTTCTGATGTTGTTTGTTGTTCAGGAGGCTTGACAAGAGGAATACGACATTTGAAGCCCATGTCCAGGATCTGTCTGTGTGTGGTGGCTCTTGATGCTCTGACTCCAGCCTCAGTCCACTCCTTGTGAAAGTCCCCAACTCTTTTGAATGGCCTTTTCCTGACAATCCTCTCCAGGCTGCCTTTATCCCTGCTGCTTGTGCACCTTTTTCTTCCACACTGTTCCCTTCCACATAACTTTCTATTAATGTGCTTTGATACAGCACTTTGGGAACATCCAACTTCTTTTGCAATTACCTTTTGAGGCTTCCCCTCCTTATGGAGGGTGTCAATGATGGTTTTCTGCACAACTGTCAGGTCAGTCTTTCCCATGATTGTGATTCCTACTGAACCAGACTGAGAGACCATTAAAGGATCAGAAACCCTTTGCAGGTGTTATGGCTTAATTAGCTGATTAGAGTGGGACACTTTGGGCCTAGAATATTGCACCTTTTCACAATATTCAAATTTTCTGAGATTGTGGATTTGGGTTTTTCATGAGCTGTAAGCCATAATCATCAGAATTATGACAAATCACGGCTTGAAAAATGGACCCCTCCATATTGACCACAGCAGAGGTGCAGTCCCGTTTTTCGAGATCTCACAAGTTCATTGGAGGAACCAGTAGGTGATTCACCTCTACTGTAAATAGAGGTATACGTTTTGGATGACCTGAACTTTGCAGTTTTCTCAGCTGAATCATAGACTCGAAGAGCTGATGCACTTTTTTCTTTATCCCCAGAATAGCTCTTCTGCATGAGCTGCTGATTTGAATCATGTCACTAAATGCAATTTCATGTCACCTCTCCCGCTGGGTGCTTTAAGCAGGAGTCGCTCCGTCTTAATTCAGTGAATGGTTCTCAGGTGCTGTTGTGGTTAAGTCTGTGACCTCATACGGTTCTGTTCGAATTATACGAAGTGACTTAACAGAACAAATTAATTTAGGTTCACTAGTCTCTACCCATAAATAGACGGCGTACGGCATTATAAGATGAAATGTCCTGCCGAGATTGTCATGGTAACCTACAATAAGCTGCGATCGTTTGTAATTATTTCACTAGATCACGGCTGGAAAATTACACTCGCAAATATCTTAGGTGCCGTCACTGTGGGAGGATAGTATATCCATACTGGGAGATTTTACAAGACTAACCTTGAGCGGAGAAAGCAAGGAGACGAGGAGACGGAATTCATCCTACTTTACATGGAAGGGAGATGACAAATTGGTTAGGATAACTAATTATTCCACAATAAAGAGATAAGAAAAACATTAATTTAGAGAGATAAGCCTAGCCTGTTCTAATTTCCCTTAAAGGAATTTATAGAGAGGAATGTAATGCGGTCACATCATTTGCAGCATGGTTATTGCTCATCTAAAGCTGACAAATATATAAAGTGTATCTAACTCAAAGCTTCGTTTTTCATATAAAGTGGAAATCCATCCAAAAGATAATTAAAATGCTGTAATGTTTAATATTAATGCAGAGATTATACGGAAGTAAAGAGAAATATCCTCAATGGAACCAGGCCCGGATTTACTCCCTTTGCCGCCCCAAGGCCGGGTCCTTCAATGCAGCCCCCCACCATCACATGGGGGGGCGGGGGTAAGCGCGGGGGTAAGCAATTTTTTGCAGACAATGACTGGTGTTAGTGCTTCAATTATTCCGGCACCATGGTTGTTATGGTGTCAGGATGATTGAAATGCATTATTTCTATCATTACATTGTAATGTAAAATGAAATAGTTCAACTCATCATTAAGCAGAATGAGTGTGAGCCCTGAGCGTGTTACTTGCCACCGTCGCTTGTCACCAGATGGGAATATCACTTGCCACACTGCCTGCCACCAGATGGGGATGTCACTTGCCACACTGCCTGCCACCAGATGGGGATGTCACTTGCCACGCTGCCTGCCACCAGATGGGGATGTCACTTGCCACGCTGCCTGCCACCAGATGGGGATGTCACTTGCCACACTGCCTGCCACCAGATGGGGATGTCACTTGCCATGCTGCCTGCCACCAGATGGGGATGTCACTTGCCATGCTGCCTGCCACCAGATGGGGATGTCACTTGCCATGCTGTCTGCTACCAGATGGGGATGTCACTTGCCACGCTGCCTGCTACCAGATGGGGATGCCACTTGCCACGCTGCCTGCCACCAAATGGGAATGTCACTTGTCACACTGCCTGCCACCAGATGGGAATGTCACTTGCCACACTGCCTGCCACCAGATGGGAATGTCACTTGCCACACTGCCTGCTAGCAGAATGGGGATTGCCACAGTTACCTGGCTGCCACCCAAAAAGTACCAGTTTGTCACTAATTGTATGTAAAATCAAGCCCCCCCTCCAGCATTGCAGAGAACTTGCAGCCAGGTACACCGCTGTCAGTCTCTCCTCTCCCGCGCGGGGAAATTATCTGCAGGTTAACGGTGAAACAGAGGCACATGAGACTAGAGTGAGAGATGAGAGTGAGGGCGGGCAGTGAGAGATGACGTAATTCTCCCTCTTCTGTGTCACGCAGCCTGTAAGTAAGGGCGGAAGTTGGAACAGCATTGTGGACAATGAGAAAAGATGTAATCTCTCTCTCCGCCGCATGGCCCGCACCGCTGAAAAATTACTTGTCTCGTCTGCCGCGCGGTGCCGCCCCTGCACACAGTGCCACCCCGAGGCCTGGCCTTGTTGGCCTTGTGGGAAATCCAGCCCTGAATGGAACACAAGATCACCCATGTCTTTATGGACCTTGCTTTCTGCACTGGTCCAAATCGTTTGGTGGGGGGGATTATGGCGCTGGGTTTGTTTTTCAGGGGTTGGGCTCAGCCCCTTAGTTCCAGTGAAGGGAACTCTTATGCCCCGTACACACACAATCGCATTTTCCGACAGCAAAAGTCCAATGTGAGCTTTTGAATGGAAATTCCGACCCTGTGTAGGCTCCATCGGACTTTTGGAAAAAATTCCAAACGAAAATTCCGGTCGTCTGTAGCAATTCTGACGCGCACAATTCAGACGCATGCTCGGAAACAATTCAACGCATGCTTGGAAACATTAAACATAATTTTCTCGGCTCATCGTAGCGTTGTACGTCACCGCGTTCTTGACGGTCGAAAGTAGCGAGAACTTTTGTGTGACGTGTGTATGCAAGCCAAGCTTGAGCGGAATTCCATTGGAAAAACCATCCAAGGTTTTTCCGACGGAAAAACTGATCGTGTGTACGGGGCATTAAAGGGGTTGTAAAGGTACATGTTTTTTCACCTTAATGCATTCTATGCATTAAGGTGAAAAAACATCCGACGATTAGCGCCCTCCCCGCGTTTACTTACCTGAGCCCTCAAAAGCCCTGCGTCGTGAACGCGCTGGCTTCTCGGTCGGGCATCTCGGCTCTTCTCGGCTCATTCATTAGATGATTGATAGCAACGCAGCCATTGGCTCCCGCTGCTGTCAATCAAATCAATGACACGGCGCGCCGGGGACGGCGCCGACTGTATCACGGAAGTTCATGTGCGTGTAAAGGCAGGTGTCCCAATACTTTTGGTACTATAGTGTAGATGGCCCACGTGTGCATCGGTGGTACATTGCGTTTGCCCAGTGGGGAGCAACTGAAAATGAATAGGTCTGCTATGCAATGTACCACTGCTGCACATGTGTTGCACTGCATCCCGACATTGGGTTGAGCTGCACTGTGTTGGAAAAAATGGAGCATGTCCAATTTTTGGTTCATTTTGGTGCACTGACATCCCATGAATGGGGCATGAGAGTTATGCCGCGTACACGCGATCGGAAATTCTGACAAGGATTCTTTACCCACAGAATCTTGGTTCAAAATTGTGTTGCATACACACGGTTACACAAAATTCCCACCGTCAAGAACGCCAAGACTTACAACACTACGGTGAGCCGAGAACAAATGAAGTTCAGTGATTCCGATCATGCGTTGAATTGATTCCGAGCATGTGTGTTGATTTTTTTGCGCGACTGAATTGCATACAGACGATCGGAATTTCCGACAAGAGCTTTTCCCTTCGGAAAAATCTGAGAACCAGCTCTCAAATTTTTGTTGTCGGAAATTACGACAGAAAAAGTTCAATGGAGCCTACACACGGTCAGAATTTCCGACCAAAAGCTCACATCGAAATGTTCTTGTCGGAAATTCCCATCGCGTGTACGCGGCAATTCACTTTTTCTTTGGTAAATTCATTTTTTAGCCAGAGAACACACATGGAAAAGACAGCTGGCATAATAAACACCAGATTGAAGTCTATAAAACAATAATGGTCCATCTCCCATATTTTGCAGCTTGTATTTGTTCTAGTGATGACCTCTATGCAGGGCCGGCCCTATGATGGGACCGGGTGGTACCATGGGTACCAGGCAGCACTTTTAGGGGGGCAGCATACTGATGCCCGCCAGCCCGTTACGCCAGCTCCGCTACCCAAATAAAATTGATGTCCTTTTTTTCCCACAAATAGAGCTTTCTTTTGGTGATATTTGATCACCTCTGCGGTTTTTATTTTTTGTGCTATAAATATATATATTTTTTTTTACTTTTTGCTATAATAAATATCCCCAAAATTTAGAAAAATAAACTATTTTCTTCAGTTTAGGCCAATATGTATTCTACATATTTTTGGTACCAAAAAAAAAAACACAATTAGCGTACATTGATTAGTTTGCGCAAAAGACATTGTGGCCGCCGGCAATTTACAGGTCCCTTTATACTCCTGGATACATGTATAGAGCCATGACAGGCCCTCTTTATACATGTATAGAGCCATGACAGGCCCTCGTTATACTCCTTTGTACATGTATAGAGCCATGACAGGTCCTCTTTATACTCCTATATACATTTATAGAGCCATGGCAGGTCCTCTTTATATTCCTTTACATGTAAAGAGTAATGACAGGTCCTCTATATACATGTATAGAGCCATGACAGGTCACAATTAGCGTACATTGATTAGTTTGCGCAAAAGACATTGTGGCCGCCGGCAATTTACAGGTCCCTTTATACTCCTGGATACATGTAAAGAGTCTCGACAGGTCCTCTATATACATGTATAGAGCCATGACAGGCCCTCGTTATACTCCTTTATACATGTATAGAGCCATGTCAAGTACTCTTTATAGTCCTATATACATTTATAGAGCCATGACAGGTCCTCTTGATATTCCTTTACATGTAAAGAGTAATGACAGGTCCTCTATATACATGTATAGAGCCATGACAGGTCCTCTTTATACTCCTATACATGTATAGATCAATGACAGGTCCTCTTTATACTCCTTTATACATGTATAGAGCCATGACGGGTCCCCTTTAGTTATCATGATATAATATAATGAATGTGGGGGCCTTTTGGTTGGCGTGATTTTTTTTCTGGGGGGGGGGGGCAGCATTTCATTCTTGGTCCCAGGCAGCACAATGTCTTGGGCCGGCACTGCCTCTATGATTCCTTTCATCTTCAGTATCACATGCATCATCTCCCCCACACTCATCCCCTATCCCAGCCTGCTAATGAATCACCTGCAAGACATCACTTCTCACCTTCAGAGCCATTTGGCACGGTTAGTCACAGCAAGTCTTGGCAGAGTAAAAGGCTGTTTGTGTCTGGACACAGATATGATTCCGTCTTTCATTCAGCGAACAATAATTGAGGTTTCGTAGGGTTACCACATTTTTCAAGTCCGAAACCAGACACCTGTAGAGAGAAAATACAAATTGTCAAAAAATCGATCCAAGGCAGGTCTTCAGAGCTTTCTCAAAACTCATACATCATCACCTAAGCTGGAGCTATAGGAATCTAATGTCTTCTCACCGGTGGCATGGTTGCCAAGTGCTCCAGAGCTGGCTGCAGGACAGTTTCACAGTTTTGGACTCTACCCCATGGCATCTACGGTATGTCCCGTGGCCAGCAGCCCAGGATCAAGGATGTTCTTCCAACTCAGACATCTGTCAGCATGGTCATTGATCTCTAAAATGACAGCTGATATTGTTATAATAAATACACATGATCTTCTACTCATACCCGCCTATAGACCTACACAGTATAGGGGGGGGGGGGTGAACTAAAGTGGATGTAAACCCCCCCAAAATTTTTTTTTTAATTAAGACTCATATCTGTTACAGCAGAGGATGTCATTTCATCTGTGCCCAGTCTTGCCACAAAGAGTTAATCTGTGAATGTTTACATGGTGTGTTCAATAAAAACATGGTAACATTTAATTCTTTGTGTGTTATTAGTTTAAGCAGACTGTGATTGTCTATTGTTGTGACTTAGATGGAGATCAGATCAAATTTTATGACCAATTTGTGCAGAAATCCATATCATTCCAAAAGGGTTCACATACTTTTTCTTGCAACTGTATCTCATATTGAGCTGCTCCTGTTCTTTTTCTTTCTTATTTGCATCACTCTTAGCGCGGTATTTTTTCAATTTTTATATATAAATAGGTGGTTATGGTTACAAACATTCACTTTGCTGTATCAGTTGCTGAATTAGAATTTTAGGCAGTAGTAGGCAGTTTTCTCATTTGTCTTTGTTCTCTACAGAAGTCCTCCAGGGAGAAGAAATGTTCCTCTATGACACGCTTCACTCATTATTGAGTCTAATTGGTTGACACTTTTGGTAGATGTCATAGGAGGAACATGGAGGCTGCCATTGATGACCTCTCCCCTGTCTGCTGGTTGTCTTGCTGACCTTCTTGCTTGGAGAGTTTGAACCTTTGATCTGGAAGAAGAAAGCATCTTCTGAGTTTCCTGATCCGAGGGTCAGCCACTCATAGTATGGATTCTAAAGGGTCAAAAAACAAACAAAAACCAGTCATTATTGCAACCCGCGCAACCAATGCTATTGCGCCCGCGCAAACAAAAACCAGTCAAGTGAATGGTATTTTCAGAAGAAGGTCAGCCATGGCAACTGCTATTTTTTTTTCATTACAGGTTTAACCACTTGACCTCCGGAACATTTATCCCCCTTCATGACCAGAGTTTTTTTGCAATACAGCACTGCGTTACTTTAACCACTTGACCACTGGGCACTTAAACCCCCTTAAAGTGGAGGTTCACCCAAAAAAAAAATTTTTAACATTACATTCAGCCGAGTTGTCCTAATGACAATCGGCTGTTTTTTTCCCCCCGTACATACCTTATTTTCACCGCCACTTCCAGGTATGTCTTCTGTGGGACTGGGCGTTCCTAATTGATTGACATGCTTCCGACCGTCGCATACTGCGCATCACGAGTTGCCGAAAGAAGCCGAACGTCGGTGCGCAGGTGCCGTATAGAGCCGCACCGACGTTCGGCTTCTTTCGGCAACTCGTGACGCGCTGTATGCGACGGTCGGAAGCCTGTCAATCAATTAGGAACGCCCAGTCCCGCAGAAGACATACACGGAAGTGGCGGTGAAAATACAGTATGTACGAAAAAAAAAAAAACGTCCGATTGTCATTAGGACAACTCGGCTGAATGTACTGTTAAAAATTTATTTTTGGCTGAACCCCTCGCTTTAATAACCAGACCAATTTTCAGCTTTCGGTGCTCTCACATTTTGAATAACAATTACTCAGTCATACAACACTGTACCCAAATGAAATTATTGTCCTTTTTTTCCCACAAATGGAGCTTTCTTTTGGTGGTATTTAATCACCGTTGGGTTTTTTATTTTTTGCGCTATAAAATAAAAAATAATGGCTGGACGCCATTCACGTTCACTTAGAAGCAAATGACGTCCTTGCGACGTCATTTGCCGCAATGCACGTCGGGAAAGTTTCCCGACGGAGCATGCGCTGTTCGCTCGGCGCGGGAGCGCGCCTAGTTTAAATGATTCCCGCCCCCGGCGGGATCATTTACATTAGGCGCCCTTACGCCGGGCTATTTAGCATAGCGCCCGCGCAATTTACGGAGCTACTGCTCCGTGAATCGCGGGCATATCAAAATATTTGCGTGGGCGCAGAGCAAAAATCGTTGCCCTTTGCCCACGCAAATATTGCGCGGATCTACCTGAATCTGGCCCATGGTTTTCTGAATGCTTTATTTCTTGGCCCAGTGGACAGGAAAGGTTGATGAAGTAAAGGAACTTCGCAGTATCAGGCTTTGGATAGAGAAGAGCAATCCTGCTATTCTGTAGTTGTATCAATGCGTCACCACTCCAGCCAGAGTGGGTGAATTGCCCCTGGACAGACCTCTGCCACAGGCCTGGCAGCCGGGATGTCACTCAAGGTTGCTGGGAGGAACAAGCCTCTGCCACAGACTTGGCTCTGATAAAATATTGAGACCTCTGCCACAGGCCTAGTACAAGATTTAAGTTGAACAGCAGAGCAAATCCTCCCAGTAAATTGTGTTAGGGTCACCGGTTGACAGTGCAAGTCTGTCAATGTCCCGGTCACCAGATCCCCGATAGTTCGTTCAAGCCCTTTTGGATAACCTGCCTCTGGGTTCTCCTCAAGCCGATCCCCCACCGAACGGCATACAGCCTGGGATCTCCTCAGTAGAGGGGGACCCAGTAAGTCACTGGGGCCCCTTAATAGCATCAGTGGCTCCAGGCCAGGAGGGCCCAGAATCAGAAACTCTGCGTAGCATGCGACCCCATGCCAGGTAGGCCATAGTGACGGGGCCCGCGATGTGCGCACATCCTAAAGGTGGGTGCCGCACCTGGAAACAGGAACCCGCGAGGAACCCAGAACAACGGCCTCCGCCACAGAAATACTCCTCCCCAGCATGCCCCGCAAGGGAAAACTCCTCCAATTGGCTGCTAGGAAGAAGCAGCTCCACCTGGACCTCTCTGACGCCACCTACCACCCAGAGATGTAACTGTATCCCTGGAACGCAGACTGACCCACAGAACAATCCAGATTTGGCGACAGACAAATTTAACAAAATCAAGAATGAGAGCAACTTATCTCTCTCATTCTCCCACTAACTTTAGCGTAGTGCCCTTACTGAAAGTAAAGGGGGCGCTACATTGGCCAAAAGTTATACTGCTACATATCTTTGGTAAAAATAAGTACAAATTGGTGAATATTATTTGGTCTTTGTGAAAGTTATAGCGTCCACAAGCTATGGTGCCAATATTTAAAAATTGTGTGGGGGTATTGCAGAGTATTGTGCAGGGGATATTGCAGAGTATTGGTCGGGTATTGCAGAGTATTGTGCGGGGGTATTGCAGAGTATTGTGCAGGGGGTATTGCAGAGTATTGTGCAGGGGGTATTGCAGAGTATTGTGCAGGGGGTATTGCAGAGTATTGTGCAGGGGGTATTGCAGAGTATTGTGCAGGAGGTATTGCAGAGTATTGTGCAGGGGGTATTGCAGAGTATTGTGCAGGGGGTATTGCAGAGTATTGTGCAGGGGGTATTGCAGAGTATTGTGCGGGGGGTATTGCAGATTATTGGTCGGGTATTGCAGAGTATTGTGTGGGGGTATTGCAGAGTATTGTGCAGGCGGTATTGCAGAGTATTGTGCGGGGGTATTGCAGAGTATTGTGGGGGGGTATTGCAGAGTATTGTGCAGGGGTATTGCAGAGTATTGTGCAGGTGGTATTGCAGAGTATTGTGCAGGGGGTATTGCAGAGTACTGCGCAGGGGGTATTGCAGAGTATTGCGCAGGGGGTATTGTAGAGTATTGTGCAGGGGGTATTGCAGAGTACTGCGCAGGGGGTATTGCAGAGTACTGCGCAGGGGGTATTGCAGAGTACTGCGCAGCGGGTATTGCAGAGTATTGCGCAGGGGGTATTGCAGAGTATTGCGCAGGGGGTATTGCAGAGTATGGGTATTGCAGAGTATTGTGCGGGGGTATTGCAAAGTATTGTGTGGGGGTATCGCAGAGTATTGCGCAGGGGTATTGCAGAGTATTGCACAGGGGGTATTGCAGAGTATTGCACAGGGGGTATTGCAGAGTATTGCGCAGGGGGTATTGCAGAGTATTGTGCGGGGGTATTGCAGAGTATTGTGCAGGGGGTATTGCAGAGTATTGCACAGGGGGTATTGCAGAGTATTGCGCAGGGGGTATTGCAGAGTATTGCGCAGGGGTATTGCAGAGTACTGCGCAGAGGTTATTGCAGAGTACTGCGCAGGGGGTATTGCAGAGTACTGTGCAGGGGGTATTGCAGAGTATTGCACAGGGTATTGCAGGGATGGCTGAGCAGGGATGGCTGGATTTGTGACTGCAATAGTCACAGATCCAGCCCACAGCGCTGCTGACACCCGCTCTCTCCTCTCACACTGTACCGATCGGTACAGAGAGAGGAGGGAGGAACCGGCGTCATCAAATGATTGTTGGTTTGTTTACATGTGATCGCTCCGTCATTGGACGGAGCGATCACGTGGTAAACAGCCGCCATCAGCGGCAATTTACCGCAATCCGTGATGCACTGGGTCCTCTGGACCCGGCGGTCACGGACACTCCCATGTGCGCGCCCCAGGGGGCGTGCGGGAGCGCGATTCTGGGAGGACGTCCATGGACGTCCTCCAAGAGTTAAGGAACCGCCTTGTAGCCGTAATTCGGCTATGAGGCGGTGATTAAGTGATAAATTGACAATTGCGCAGTTGTGCAACGCTGTACATAAATGAAATGTAAGCCTTTTTTCCCCACAAATAAGATTTCTTTTGGTGGTATTTAATCACCACAGGATTTTTATTTGCACTATAAACGGAAAAAAAATATACCGTATATACTCGAGTATAAGCCGAGGACCTAATTTTACCACAAAAAAAGGGAAATCTTGACTCGAGTATATTATTATTATTATTATTATACAGGATTTATATAGCGCGAACAGTTTACGCAGCGCTTTACAACATCAGGGAAGACATTATAGTTACAATACAATTTAATACAGGAATGATCAGAGGGCCCTGCTCGTTAGAGAGTATAAGCCGAGGGTGAGAATGCAGCAGCTACTGTAAGTGGAAATAAGGGTCAACGATGCCCATTTGCAGCCTGACCTCACTGTGCCCATTGCAGCCTGACCTCACTGTGCCCATTGCAGCCTGACCTCACTGTGCCCATTGCAGCCTAACCTCACTGTGCCCATTGCAGCCTGACCTCACCGTGCCCATTGCAGAATCCGATCTGTGTACCCGAGTCTGTGACATAGACGGCGGCCGTGCAGTTTTAAAAAATAGCGCTCCCCCTTGTGCTGTTCCGTGATAGGCAGAACACTCGGTTTCCCAGAAAACACTGTGTTCAGTGTTCCGCCAATCACGATCGCCCTCTCGTTTGTGATAGACGAGAGGACGAGAGGGCGATCATTATAGGCGATCGAGTATAAGCCAAGGGGGTCATTTTCAGCCCCAAAAAAAAAGGCTGAAAAACTCGGCTTATACGCGAGTATATACGTATATATATATATTTTTTCTTTCTGCTATAAAACATATCCAATAAAAACATTACAAAAATAAAATAAAAATTCTTTATAAATTTAGGTCAATATGTATTCTAATACATATTTTTGGTTAACAAAAAATCCCAGTAATCGTATATTGATTGGTGTAAGCAAAAGTTATAGCATGTACAAACTATGGGATATATACTGGAATATGTATTTATTTATTGTTTTATACTAGTAATGGCAGCGATCATTGACTTATAGTGGGACTGCGATATTGCAGCGGAAAATCTGAAACTAACTGATTCTTTGTGAGAACCAGTGGCACTAATACAGTGATCAGTGCTAAAAATATGCACTGTACTAATGACACTGGATGGGAAGGGGTTAAACATCAGGGGCCATCAACGGGTTAAATGTGTTTTTGTGTATACAGCATGTTGTTTTCACTAAGCTATGTGCTGGAATTAATTGGAATTAAAAAGTGTATATACACCCTAACAATGAATTTCTCTTATTTGCTCCCTTTTATCTGCTAAAGACATTTTTTGTTTTGTTTGTTTGAGTAATACACAAAATACAGGAAATGTTTGTAGCAAAGCCCCGGGTCCCTTGAGGCCTAAGGGTGACCTCCAGAGTTAGAGAGAGCTAACATCCTTCTGTGTAGAGTGGGTTACAAGGTATGGTGGGTTTAATGCAAGATGAAATGGTGGGCGCCAGACACTTTTTGAATGCAAAGAGGTTTATTTTCTCTTGAACAGAACTGTGGGAGAGAGGGGTAGGGCCAGGACACCCTTACGTAGATGCAATGATAATTGTCAGACTCCGAGACTTCTATAGGTAGACAGCTATACAGGTGAAGGCCTCCAGCCGGACACCCCTTCTGTATAGGTAGGACTGCTGTCTCCTATGGCAACAATCTTGTAATAGTCACTAACAGTAGCTGTATTCAACTATTGGTAACACAAACAGTTCTCCTCTTACTCCACAATCTCTCACTGTAGGTCTTTAACCACTTCCCGACCGCCGCATGTATATGTACGTCCACAGAATGGCATGTACAGGCAAATGGGCGTACAGGTACGTCCCTGCCTTTCCGCGGGTCGGGGATCCGATCGGGACCCCCCCCCCCCCGCTACATGCGGCGGTCGGAAACCCGCGGGGAGCGATCCGGGACGACGGCGCGGCTATTCGTTTATAGCCGCTCCGTCGCGATCGCTCCCCGGAGCTGAAGAACGGGGAGAGCCGTATGTAAACACGCCTTCCCCGTGCTTCACTGTGGCGGCTGCATCGATCGTGTGATCCCTTTTATAGGGAGACTCGATCGATGATGTCAGTCCTACAGCCACACCCCCCTACAGTTGTAAACACACACTAGGTGAACACTAACTCTTACAGCGCCACCTGTGGTTAACTCCCAAACTGCAACTGTCATTTTCACAATAAACAATGCAATTTAAATGCATTTTTTGCTGTGAAAATGACAATGGTCCCAAAAATGTGTAAAAATTGTCCGAAATGTCCGCCATAATGTCGCAGTCACGAAAAAAATCGCTGATCGCGGCCATTAGTAGTAAAAAAAAATAATTAATAAAAATGCAATAAAACTATCCCCTATTTTGTAAACGCTATAAATTTTGCGCAAACCAATCGATAAGCACTTATTGCGATTTTTTTTACCAAAAATAGGTAGAAGAATACGTATCGGCCTAAACTGAGGAAAAAAAAAATTATATATGTTTTTGGGGGATATTTATTATAGCAAAAAGTAAAAAATATTGTTTTTTTTTTCAAAATTGACGCTCTATTTTTGTTTATAGCGCAAAAAATAAAAACCGCAGAGGTGATCAAATACCACCAAAAGAAAGCTCTATTTGTGGGGAAAAAAGGACGCCAATTTTGTTTGGGAGCCACGTCGCACGACCGCGCAATTGTCTGTTAAAGCGACGCAGTGCCAAATCGCAAAACCTGGCCTGGGCATTTAGCTGCCTAAAGGTCCGAGGCTTAAGTGGTTACTCAACAAACTCCCAGTCTTTCACTAGACTTTGGATCCAATAGCCACTGGATCTCCTGAGCTCTTCCACTTTTATCACTCAGTATCTTCCTCATGCGTCACACCCGCTTCCCTGCTGGGCCCCTGGCTTGGCACCCGCAGATACTCTTCAAGCCGCACCCCTGTTGACCCACTAGGCCCCTGGCTTGGCATCCACTGATGCTCCGCAAGCGTCACCTCTGCTGTCCCACTGGGTCCCTGTCTTGGCACTCACTGAAGGTTTCGCACTTCTTCACCATTCCCGGCTGGTAAGAAGACTGCTCTGGTACTGGCTTCAGCTTACTCACAGTGGTCTCCCATGACAAGGTGGGTGGTCCCATAGTGGCGACAGCTTCCCCTACTACCTTCGACCACAGCTGGTTCCCCATTCCGGCTGAACCGCTACTTCTGGTTGGACTAGAAGCCCACAGTCCCAACCCTATGCTGCTCTCCTGCTTCTGGATAGGCCATCAGACAGCCTAGCAGCCAGATATCCCGGGATAGGCCTCAGGCTTCCGGCCCAGCAGCCTGGGGCAGCTTAACACATGTCCACCCAGAGTAGGATGACCAGACATCCCCGTTTTCAGGGGACAGTCCCTGGATTGTGGGACACTGTCCCCGGACCAAGTCTGTCCCTGGTTTTGTCCCCGGATGGCATTTGAACAGGGGCTGGGGCAATTTCAAAGACATTGGGGCAGATCCACAGAGCGAGTACGCCGGTGTATCTACTGATACGCCGGCGTACTTTCAAATTTCCGGCGTCGTATCGTTGTTTTGAATCCTAAAAACAAGATACGACGGCTTCTGGGTTAGATCCGACAGGTGTACGTCTTCGTACGCCTTCGGATCTAAGATGCAATTCTTTGGCGTCCGCTGGGTGGCGTTCACGTCGTTTTCCGCGTCGGGTATGCAAATTAGCTATTTCCAACGATCCATGAACGTACGAGCGGCCGTCGCATTTTTTTTACGCCGTCTCTAGTCGGCTTTTTCCGGCGTATAGTTAAAGCTGCTATTTTGTCGCATATAGTTAGACTTGCCATGTTAAATTTTTTATTTTTTTTGCATAAGTCGTGGATCGGGATGGACGTAATTCACGTCTATGTTAAAAAAAATGACGTCCTTGCGACGTCATTTAGCGCAAAGCACGGCGGGAAATTTAGGGACAGCGCATGCGCAGTTCATTCGGCTCAGGGACGCGCTTCATTTAAATGAAACACGCCCCCTAATCGCTGATTTGAATTCCGCGCCGTTATGCCGCTTGACATACACTACGCCGCCGTAACTTACGGCGCGAAATCTTCCTGGATTCAAACTAAAGCCAGGTAAGGTACGGCGGCGTAGCGTATCTCATATACGATGCGCCGGGGCAGATCTTTGTGGATCTGCCCCATTCAGTGCAGAATAAAAAATAAATTCTGAATTACACACCTCCACTCCACCGCTTCTACTAGCTTGGAGAGGGGGGGGGGGTGTATTTTTTTTCATTATCTGTGCCCCTTTCTGATGATCATGTGCTGGTCGGAGTGGAGGGAATATTTCTTCAGTTTCGAGCGCATGCCCATTCCGCTCCACTTCTGTTCTTCTGCCTAGGCTCAAGTCCCAGCCAGCCGCCTGCCTATCTCCTTGCCTTCCCTGGTGGAGTGATCTTCCACCGCACCCCACCCAGTAATAGCCGGGGCCCGGAGAGTGAGACTTGACAGGCTGTGAGGCGGGCGGCGACGGGCATAGAGTCGCTGATTGCCGCCATTACTAGTAAATAAAAAAATATGTCCCCGGATTTCATTTTAAAAATGTGGTCACCTTAACCCAGACAGCCGTCCAGGTGGCACAGAACCCCGATCACCCGGCTCCACCCAAATAAATAGGCTCTCGCAGCAGGCCAAGGGAACAAATAAAATCCCTGCCCATTGGCTGAGACACCCTATCCATTATGTCTGAGGCTGTAAGCCCCCATCTTATCGAATTCCACTAGCATAGTGCCACCTAGTGACAGAAGAGAGAGGGTGCAACAAGTCTAGATTTAGAGAGTAACTAGCTGAATACCCGGCGTTGCCCGGTCTACCTATCTTAACCTTTTGGGGTGGAAAATCATAGTAATATAAATATACCCATCTTTTATATAAGGGTGTAGGTAAGGGTTAATTTAACTGTCATATATTTTTATTTACCAGGTATTATTGAAATATCTCCAGGCGTACAGAAGTTATGTGGGAACATACATTTCCCATTGATTTGCATGGGACTTTAAAAAAAAAAACGACCCTCACAAATGGGGGTAGTTAAGGGATAAATTAACTATCCTATAGTTTAAGTGGACATATAAGTAACATGTGACCAAGTGTTATCGAAATATCTACAGCCGTTTTGGAAGTTATGAAGTAACATGTATTTCCCATAGAGTTGAATGGGACTTTAAAGGAAAACCCCAACCATGGCAAATGGGGGTGGGTAAGGGTTAAACCACCTATCCTATGTTTGTTGCTGACATATAAGTAACATGTGTGCCAAGTTTCATGTTAACCACTTGCTTACTGGGCACATAAACCCCCTTCGTTCCCAGGCGAAATTTCAGCTTCCGGCACTGCGTCGCTTTAACTGACATTTGCGCGGTCGTGCGACGTGGCTCCCAAACAAAATTGGCGTCCTTTTTTCCTCACAAATAGAGCTTTCTTTTGGTGGTACTTGATCACCTCTGCGGTTTTTATTTTTTGCGCTATAAACAAAAAAAGCGACAATTTAAAAAATATATATATATTTTTTACTTGTTGCTATAATAAATATCCCAATTTTTTTAAAAAAAAACAATTTTTTTTCTCAGTTAAGGCCGATACGTATTTTTCGACGTATTTTTGTTAAAAAAAATCACAATAAGCGACTGGTTTGCGCAAAAGTTATAGCGCCTACAAAATGGGGAACAGAATTATGATTTTTTTTCATTATTTTTTTTTTACTAGTAATGACGGCGATCTGCGATTTTTATTGGGAATGCGATGTTATGGCGGACGTATCGGACACTTTCGACACAAATTTGGGACCATTCACATTTATACAGCGATCAGTGCTATAAAAATGCACTAATTACTGTATAAATGTGACTGGCAGTGAAGGGGTTAACACTAGGGGGTGAGGAAGGGGTTAAATGTATTCCCTGGGTGTGTTCTAACTGTGTGGGGGGAGGGGACTGACTGGGGGAGGTGACCGATGCTGTGTCTCTATGTACAAGGGACACAGATCGGTCTCTTCTCCCTGACAGCACGTGGAGCTCTGTGTTTACACCTCATCATTACACACAGAGCTCCACTTCCCAGCTGTTACCGGCTGTGTCACCGACGATCGCGTGTACCCGCGGACATCGCAGCCGCCAGGTACACGCATCGGGTCCCCAGCGATGCGGCGGCACAGTGGTTACCCGCCGCGCGCCCCCCAGTGGCGCGCGCGGGTAATGCATTTCAAATGACGTCCAAAGACGTCCACTTGGCACCTGAGAACCGCGCTGTTGACGTCTTTTGTCAATAGCGCGGGTCTCAAGTGGTTAATATCTTTAGCCGTTTGGACGTGATGCTGGAACATACATACACACACACGTTGAGTTTTATATATATAGATCAATTGATCTCCTAACAATTGGCAAAGCAGGGAAACAATCCATCACATCCCTTAATAAAAGCAGCACACAATGTACACAAAAATACTGGTTAGGCACACCATTAACCTTTTGATTGCCCTGATGTTTAACCCCCTCCTGGCCTTCCTTAATACAGTGACAGTGCATATTTTTAGCACTGATCACTGTATTAGTGTCACTGGCTGCCACAGAGTATCAAAAGTGTCAGTAAGGCTCGGTTCACACTTGTGCGATGCGGGGACCCTGTGAATCCACTGTGGGTTCCCACATCACACTGCCATATGCGAACAGCTGGGAGTGTCAATACATTGTTAATGACACCCCCATTTGAGCTTGCATATCGCACTGCGAACTGTCAGTTCAGACACAAATCGGATCACATGGATGTGAACACCTATGCAATTCGATTCTGGTGCGGCTCAAACAAAGAGTCCTGTGAGTGTTTGGTCCGAATGCAATACGCTATCAGCTATACTATCTGTATGGCTGAAATCGCATCACACGGACATCACATGTGATTTACACTGCAGAGCGGTGCGAAACACATGCGCATGGGCATCCGCTCCATAGGACAAGGGGGGGCAATTGACCCCCCCTGGAAAACCTAGAAGGTGTTGAAGAGTGAACACCCCTCCGCGACTGAAGCAGTAACAGCACCGTGGTGACAGGCAGGTTAGAACAGGGACAGAGAGGCGAGCTGCTGGCCGTGGTGTTGCAAGGGGGGGGGGGCAGTGGGGTGGTCTTTTACGGGGTGACACCACTGCAACTGACCATTCATCCCCTTCTCCGCGGCTGCGGGCTGTCTGAGCGGTCCTGGGCCGGATGTCACACAGCCACAGCGAGCAGAGTGAAGCAGCCTCCCCCTCCAGTGTTTATGTGTACACAGGGGGAGGGAACCTGCTGTGCCTGTGCCGCGCTGATTTGAGGTACTGGATGGGGGGGGGGGGTCCGTCTGTGCTGAAGGGGCGGTTTGTGCTCAATGGGGGTCCATCTGTGCGGAAGCGGGGTCTGTACTGAAGGGGGGTATGTGCTGAAAGGGGGTCCATCTGTGCTGAAGGGGGGGTCTGTGCTGAATGGAGGGGTCTGTGTGGAATGAGGGGTCTGTGTGGAATGGGGGGTCTGTGCGGAATGGGGGTCCATCCATGCTGAATGGAGGGGTCTGTGCTGAAGGGGGGTCATCTGTGCTGAATGAAGGGGTCTGTGCGGAATGGAGGGGTCTGTGCTGAAGGGGGTCCATCTGTGCTGAAGGGGGGGTCCATCTGTGCTTTATGGAGGGGTCTGTGCTGAATGGAGGGGTCTGTGCGTAAGGGGGGGTCCATCTGTGCTGAAGGGGGTCTGTATATTGTCTAGGCTATATTTATATGGGCATAAAGTGAAGCTGAATTATCTCAAGATGCGAGGCTTTCTCCCTGGTGTGGAGTGTTGTGCTCACCCCCTCCATTGGACTACAGGAGAGTCAGTAAGCTCTCTATGTTGCAGATAGAGAAAGGAGCTGTGTGTTAGAGGGCGTCCTGACTCTCCTGTAATCCAAGGGAGGGGGCGAGGACGACACTCCACACCAGTGAGAAAGCCTCGCATTACTGTGTGGAGTTACAGACAGAAGAACAGGAAGTGAGGATTTCTCAGAAGAAATAAGGACATTTAAAAGCAAAATGGAAGGATGAGGTAAGTGAAGGAGGACTGCACTGAGGTAAAGGAAGCTATTTAGGAAAAAAAAAATTGTATCTTTACAACCCCTTTAAATAAAGATGGATGTAAACATTTCTTTCTCCCCAGACCATGATTATGAATCGTTCCTTTATATTTTCTCCCCTAAAGCTATAACATCCTCAGATATAGTAATCCAGGGAATAATTATAGGTAATTGCATAGAAGATTTACATATTTCCTGGTAAACACGTATCTTGTGTGTCTAATTACAAGGAAGTCAATTAGGTATTCATATAACTTACACTTTTATCATGGACTAGCTCAAGTAAAGACTAATGAAGGAATTATGTTGGCGGTAAGTGGTGAGCACCTTTGTAGTGCGAAGGTTCTGGGCTTACATCCCACCTGCACGAAGTATGTATGTTCACCTTGGCCCAGATTCTGGTAGATTTGCGTAAAAATGCGGCGGCGTAACGTATCTCATTTACGTTACGCCGCCGCCGCAAGTTTTACGGGCAAGTGCTTGATTCACAAAGCACGTGCCTGTAAAGTTGCGGCGGCGTAGCGTAAATCCTTCGGCGCAAGCCCGCCTAATTCAAATGATCCGGGTAGGGGGCGTGGATCATTTAAATTAGGCGCGTTCCCGCGCCGATCGTACTGCGCATGCGCCGTCCCTAAAATTTTCCGACGTGCATTGCGCTAAATGACGTCGCAAGGACGTCATTGGTTTCGACGTTAACGTAAATGGCGTCCAGCGCCATTCACGGACGACTTACGCAAACAACATAAATTTTTACATTTCGACGCGGGAACGACGGCCGTAGTTAACATTGGTTGCCCCTCAAATAGCAGGGGCAACTTTACGCGTCGCAAAAGATACGGAAGCGTCGTAACTTTACTGCGTCGACCGCGCGTACGTTCGGGAATTTTGCGTAAATAGCTAATTTGCATAGACGACGGGGAAAACGACGGAGGCGACAACTAAAAAAAAAATTGCATTTAAGATCTGACAGCGTACGAGCCTTACGCCTGTCAGATCTAATGGATATCTATGCGTAACTGATTCTAAGAATCAGTCGCATAGATACAACGGCCCAGATTAGGACTTACGACGGCGCAAATGGCATTGCGCCGTCATAAGCCCTTTGAGAATCTGGGCCCTTGTGTTTGTTTGAACTTACTCCCAAAAAATAAAGCTGAAATAGAACAAGTGGATGGCCGCATACTGTAGTAAGGACACTCTGAAATACTTGATTGAGGCAAAATCACAATAGGAACATCACAGCCCCAGGATCCAAGGAGATACAGTAGGTTGACGCGTTTCGTGCTAAAAGGCACTTACTCATAATAAGTATGCGATTTGCGCATAAAACATCAACATATCTTCATGGATTTTGTTGCTGTGATGTTTTTATTGTGATTTTGCTTTAATAAAGTATTTTTGGAGTGTCCTTACTACAGTGTGTGGCCATCCATTTGTTCTATAGAAGCCTCTTTGGTTGGAAGCCGGGCAAGCATCTCAATGTAAAGCTTCTTGGAATGGGTTCTGTGTGGACCGACCTGGAGCAATGAATTTTTTTTGGTAACGTTAAAGTGGTTGTAAAGGTTTAATTTTTTTTTTTTTAAATAACAAACATATCATACCTACCTCCACTGTGCAATTTGTTTTGCACAGAGTGGCCTCGATCATCGTCTACTGGGGTCTCTCAGCGGCTGTCTCGGCTCCTCCCAGCAAGAGCTAACCCCCCTCTGGGAAGCGCTCTCCCAAGGGAGTTAGCTTGCGGGCGCACTCCCGTGTGATACAGTTGGCGGCCATAGCCGCTGAGTGTATCACTCGGCCCCACCCCCCTGGCGCGCTGCGTCATTGATTTGATTGACAGCAGCAGGAGCCAATGGCCGCGTTGCTATCAATCATCCAATTAAGAGCTGGGGGAAAGCAACGTGGGATCGCGCCCATGGAGATTTGGGTCTCAGGTAAGTAAAACGGGGGCTCGGGGGGGGGGGGGGCGTTAAGTGCAAGGTGTTTTTTCACCCTCCCCCCCCCACCTCAGGCCAAAAGCGGTACTGCACACCGCTTTGGCCTGAATCCAGCTCGTTTTGCGGGACAACACTTGCAAACCGAGTCAGGATTTTTAGAAATACAGTGCTCATATTGCGAAACGCTCGTTAACCGCGTTACTCGCAATCCAAGGTTCCACTGTAGTGGAAATGAATGACATAAACAGCACTGCAAACCAGACATATTATAACGTTCCCAGCTCTATAATACTATTATTATTATTAATATGTGCTGTCAAGACAGAAAACTCCTGGGGGCAGATCCACAAAGAAGTTACGCCGGCGTACCTACTGATACGCCGGCGTAATTTCAAAATTCCCGCATCGTATCTTTGTTTTGAATCCTCAAAACAAGATACGACGGCATTTTTCGACGTCCGCTAGGTGGCGTTCCCGTCGTAATCCGCGTCGAGTATGCAAATGAGCTGTTTCCAAAAATCCACGAACGTACGCGCGGCCGTCGCATTTTTTTACGTCGTTTCCGTTCGGCTTTTTCCGGCGTATAGTTAAAACTGTATGGCCGTCGTTCCCACGTCTAATTTTGAAAATTTTACGTCGTTTGCGTAAGTCGTCCGTGAATGGGGCTGGACGCCATTTACGTTCACGTCAAAACCAATGACGTCCTTGCGACGTCATTTAGCGCAATGCACGGCGGGAAATTTTAGGAACGGCGCATGCGCAGTTCGTTCGACGCGGGGACGCGCTTCATTTAAATGAAACACGCCCCCTACCCGCCGCATTTGAATTCCGCGCCCTTACGTGACGAGAGATACACTACGCCGCTGTAACTTACGGCGCGAATTCGTTGAGGATTCGAACCTATGCCAAGTAAGTTACGGCGGCGTAGCGTATCTTAGATACGCTGTGCCGATGCTGATCTTTGTGGATCTGCCCCCTGGTGACCACATGATCTGTCTTCAGCTTGGGTTTTAAGTCTTTGTAACTTCATGTCCATACTTTCTCTGGCTGTATCCAGACACCATGTTGCTGGCTGTCCTCTTCAACTTTCCCAAGTATAATGGTTCTTTCCAGTGAGTTGGCTATATTCATAAAATGTCCAAAATAAGAGCTTCAACAAAGCCAACTGGGCTTCTACAGAAAAGTTGGGCTTGAACTACGTACGGATCCATTAGTTTGTTTTCTTTTTTGTTAAAAAAAAAAATCATAAAATGTATCACCAACGCCAAAGTTCAAAGACATCTATACTTTTCCATTATGTTCTTCTTCGTTGTCCAGCTTTTACGGCAACAAGTGACAGATAATACCGAAGCCTGGACAAATCTGACCATTGATCTTCTAGACACATCAATACTTCTAAGATCTTTTCTGGGTCTTTCATCCTTGCTCCACCAAGAGCCGCTGTACTTCATGTTTCTCCATTGCTGGATCCTTTGTTGTTAAAAATTGATCCGAGGATGGAGAAGCCGCCAGCTATATCTTCACCATTAGCTCTGAAGTGTGCTGTCTTCCTTGACATAACCTTTTTTGATATTTTCACTCTGTTCTTTCATTTTTGGTGGCTTTTGAGGTTGTCCAAATTTTCAGCTATGGATGTAGTGTCTTCGGCATATCAAAGGTTGTTGCTGTTCCTTCCCATAGGCGTGCTCACAGGGTGTGCCAGGTGTGCCTGGGCACACCCTAATCACTTTGTGCAGTACAGTGCAGACTGCCCTGGCTTATTCCTCTTCTCTCCCAAAGGCTGCTGCTGCTGGCACACACAGGAGAAGTTTTAAAAGGAGTGTGGGAAGGGTCCGGTAAATATATAATTTACCAGTCCCTTCCCTTTGTGAATGAACACAGTAAGTGATCGGTACCATGTGTTTAAGCTTTGGAGTGCACACCCTAAAGCCTCGTACACACGATCAGTCCATCCGATGAGAACGGTCTGAAGGACAGTTGTCATAGGTTAACCGATGAAGCTGACTGATGATCCATCACGCCTACACACCAAAAAAACGATCGTGTCAGAACGCGGTGCCGTAAAACACAACGACGTGCTGAAAAAAACGAAGTTTAATGCTTCCAAACATGCGTCGACTTGATTCTGAGCATGCATGGATTTTTAACCGATGGTCGTGCCTACTAACGCTCGGTTTTGACCTATCGGTTACCAATCCATCGGTTAAATTTTAAAGCAAGTTGGCTTTTTTTTAACATATGGTTAAATAGCCTATGGGGCCCACACACGATCGGTTTTGACCAATGAAAACGGTCCTTCAGACCGTTGTCCTCTGGTTAACCGATTGTGTGTACGAGGCCTAATGCAATAGGCTGTGCACACCTATGTAGCTTTGAAACCTCTACCTTCCTTCATGCTTGCTCCACTTATAGTTCAGCTTGAATAAGTAGGATGGGTGTACATAACCTTGTCTCCTTTGCTTAAACCAGTCTGTGTCTCCATTTTCTGCCATGACCATGGTGTTCTTGATTGGTGTAGAGCAGGGGTCTCCAAACTTTCTAAACAAAAGGGCCAGTTTACTGTCACTTCAGTAATGGAAAAAATACTGCGCTCATTCAAATGGCATCAAGCAACAACTAAAAAAGTTATACAATACTGAACAAGATATACGAAAAGAAAAAAGTTGCGCTAGTGAAAAAGGTGATGAATAAGTGCACTCATAAACATAAGTGATAATAAAAAATTAGGGTCAATAGACCTATATATAAAGGTACAGAAATGAATCAATCCTAATATATGTGGTGAACCAGTGAAAATGTGAGGTCACATACAATCCATCATAAAGTCCATAGATAAATTCAGGCTGTAAATCTCCAAAGTGAAAAAATAAATCCACAGCATCCAGAAACGTGGTGATAGAAAAGAACCTCCACCTCAATGACACACTGCCGCTTACCAGCTGGGCATGATCTCTTATTACAGGAGATCAAAAACTCATGTATTAAAGCTCTCCACACAGGTCTCCGCCAAGAAAAGCGTTACTGGGATAGTTGCCTCGTCAAATATGTCATTGCAAGATGTACCATAAAAAAGGGGGAAACTCACATAGCGTAAAATCCTTGGTACATTTATTAAATCATATAAAATGCACACTTACATCAGGCAAAACGATGAAGGCATAAACACAATCAAACCGGCTCGATTGTGTTTATGCCTTCACTTAACCGTCACTTATGTTTATGAGTGCACTTATTCATCACCTTTTTCACTAGCGCAGCTTTTTCTTTTTGTATATACTGTCACTTCAGACCTTGGCCATCAGGAGTACAAAATGTCCCAGTATTGGTTGGAGTAAACAATGCCCCATCCTTGGAAACCGTTCCCATTATTGTGTCATTAGTAGGAATTTTCCCTTACCTTTGATGTCATTGGGAGGAACCCAGATAGCAAGGATCACTTCCCCCAACTTGCACATTTTCACTGGCAAGTTATACACACAGGGGGGGGGGTAAGCGAATTTTGCGGGCAATTTATCGGGGGAATAGCTGGTGTTCTGCTGTTGGCACTTCAATCATCATGGGACCATGGTTGGCATGGTGTCAGAATGATTAAAGCGCATTATTTCTTATATTACATTGTAATATAAATTAAATAGTTCAACTCACCATAATGCAGAATCAGTGGGAGCCCTGAGGGTGTCACTTTCCACATCGCCTGCCACCAGATGAGGAATGTCACTTGCCACGCTGCCTGCCACCAGATGAGAAATGCCACTTGCCACGCTGCCTGCCACCAGATGAGGAATGCCACTTGCCATGTCACCTGCCCGTGCCACTAGATTAGGAATGCCACTTGCCACATCACATGCCTGTGCCACCAGATGAGGAGTTAGTTATCACACGATGAAAGGTCTTTCAGGAGCCAGCCTCATTTAACAACTCAATAGCCTGGGCTAAGCATTGAAAGAGTCATTCTATTGACCGGTAGGGTCAGAATAAACCAACACTTGTAATATCTCATGTAATTTAGGATATCATTTCTTAGTCACCCTATGGCCCTATTGGACATAAGGTGACCCTAGACATAAGACTCCTTGGTGACGCCGGCACAGGAGCACCCCTCATCCTTCCAAAGTCTCTGTTTGTCACGGGTCATTCCGTTACATCTCTCCCCTTTCGGTGGGAGACTGACACAGGAGGGAACCTCAAACGGGTTGACTCCGAAGTTAGTCAGTAGTTCCAGTCCTCCAATGCTGGTATCCATACCGTACCCCAAATAAATTGCTCCAAACAGAGCATTACTCACCCCGCCAACCTCTGCCTCTCTCAGAGAACCTGCCTGCTGCTGGGGAGAGCCCTGGACTGGCCCTTCTTCCTGGAGTCCTTTCAGCCGCTGGAGAGAAGACAGGGTGACTGGGCTCAGTCCATCATGCTGTTGGGGATCTGGGCCAACTGGCCCCCATCCCTGGGGTATACCAGTGGAGACTGAAGTCCCATCCACTGGTGGTAGGTTAAAATCCCCCGATGCTTGCAAAGCAAAGCCGACATCCTCCTGTCTTGGTGACGCACCATTTTCTGGGGTTGTGTCAGTGAAGACTGAAGTCCCATCCACTGCCCCAGGAACTCCCTCTTCCATTAGTTGAGAGCAGAGGCTTGTGGCACTCTGCTCTGTTGTCAGCTCTTCTGCTGGGTTGCTGTGAGGGGAGACCACAGTCCCATCCCCCGATATCAGTTCAAGCTACAGTGGTGTGCAGCGGTCAGCAGCATCCTGCCCCACTGCCAGTGATTCCGCTGGGAGTAAAAGCTTTACCAACTCAGCTTGTTGCTGGAGAGAGGGGCCAACTGCCCCGGCTCCCTGGAACTCCACTTTCATGGCGACTGGCATCTGTACCTCTCCTCTCTCTTCAGTTGGTGCTGCTGTGACTTCTGCTTCTGCAGAACCTCTTTGCTGTAGCCAAGTTGCATCCACAGCTGCTATAACCCGGTCTATGATCTCAGGTGGAGGATTAGGTCCATACTGTGCCAGTCCGCGTTTAACAGCCCGGTCAAAAAATTCTTCCTCGGGTGTCCTGTCTGTTATGCTGGGCCTTTCTGTTACGCTGGGTCTTTCAGCTCTATCCATTCGGACAAGCTCCTCAATAATGTCCCTTCTCTTACGGTTGCAGGCCGATCTGCCCCGGCTCTCCAGTAAGTCCATGAGGGAAGAGAGCTTTAGCCGTTCATACAGCGTCTCCATTGTCCCGTGCCCTTGTAGCTGTTCTTCAAACGATGGAATGATCTCACTGCTGTGCCACCACTGTAACGGTCACCACCGTTTACGACCCTCCATCAACCCACAACAGCTTATCCGACACACCGACAAACCAGCAGACATGATCCATATCAATTCCCCAGAAAATGAGACTGACAGCTCTATTCTCTGCTTCAAAATGTATGAACACTTTTAATGGTTAGCTCTCAAGTTTATATACAGTTTACAAGGCATGTTTCAGTAATCACAGGAACAATCAAACTCTCCACCCACACATCACACACTGGGGGGGGGGGGGGGCTTCAATACACCTTCAGATGGGCTAATTACTAAACATTCCAGACATTTTGGCGCCGGTCTATAATTAACATGACCTAATCACTACACCTGAGAAGTCACATTCCTTTATTAATAGAATTCAAACAAAACACCATCACACAATGAGTTCCCCTCAATCCACATCTTTAGACAGACGGTCTGTCTCCGACAGGAAGGTATTCACACCTGATCATCAATAGGCTTTAAACAGTGTTATCACACAATGAAAGGTCTTTCAGGAGCCAGCCTCATTTAACAACTCAATAGCCTGGGCTAAGCATTGAAAGAGTCATTCTATTGACCGGTAGGGTCAGAATAAACCAACACTTGTAATATCTCATGTAATTTAGGATATCATTTCTCAGTCACCCTATGGCCCTATTGGACATAAGGTGACCCTAGACATAAGACTCCTTGGTGACGCCGGCACAGGAGCACCCCTCATCCTTCCAAAGTCTCTGTTTGTCACGGGTCATTCCGTTACAATGACTAAAACTAAAGTGTCATTTTAGTCAAAAGACTATGACTAAAACGAAATAAAAATTTTACGTCAAAATTAACACTGCAGGTAAGTATATTTCCTTTGAGTGTTCTTCTAATGCCCTGTACATACGATCGGTTTGTCTGATGAAAACGAACCAATGGATTTTTTCATCAGATATCCGATGAAGCTGACTTTCATCAGTCTTGCCTACACACCATCAGTTAAAAATCCGATCGTGTCCAACACGGTGACGTAAAACACAACGAAGTGGTGAGAACAATTAAGTTCAATGCTTCCGAGCATGTGTCGACTTGATTCTGAGCATGCGTGGATTTTTGATCGATGGATTTCCCAAAGACGATTGTTTTTTCTATCGGTTTTTTAACCATACGAAAAATTTAAAACAGGTTCTTTTTTTTTTTCACCGATGGGGAAAAAAACTGATGGGGCCCACACACGATCGGTTCGTCCGATGAAAACGGTCAATCGGTCCGTATTCATCAGACGAACCGATCGCGTGTACACGCGATCGGAAATTCCAAAAAGAGAACCGTGGATTATTTTCTGACAGAATTTTTGCTCAAACTTGTGTTGCATACACACGGTCACACAAAATCTTTTTTCTTTTATTTGCCTTTAAAAAGCTAAATAACATTTTATAAAAGATATTCAAACAGGATAATTTACAGAGAAGTCTTTACCAAGTAAAGTAGAAAAAAAAGGTTCAGATAAATTTTTGATATTTTTCTTGTTTGCTGCTTCTTTCCTACATCGTATTATTTTACATTAATTTTACTTGTCCAATTTCGATAGTCTTCTGTTTCAAATTCTAATTATGTTTCTGTAGCTATCCTATTTGAATGGATCTTATATTTCTTACTTTGAAGTCATTACGCAAATGAGATTTAATTATTGTCTCTTATCATCAGTGAAGGGAGTCAAGAGAGCATAAAATGAAGGCAAATGCGATCATACACTTCTGTTTCCTCCAGCATACATCTCAGGTCACATACGTCCACATTCTACAACACATACTGACATCTCTAATGTCTGCCATTCATTTTAGGTAGGGTGTCGTTTTATATTGGGGGGGTCACAGTACACGAACTGCTGGGAGCTACATGCTCAACCTGGGGGAGGGGGTATGGCTTTTTAGAATTTATTGATGAATAACTTGAGGGAGAAGGGAGTAGCCGCTCCAGGTGGGAACCCAGATGAATATCCTCCGTTGCAGATAACTCAGGCGCAGGCAATGCACTTAGCAAAGCAGGAACACAGATTGGGCCAGATTCACATAGAGATACGACGGTGTATCTCCTGATACACCGTCGTATCTCTGATTTACGTCGGTCGTATCTATGCGACTGATTCATAGAATCAGTTACGCATAGATATGCCTAAGATCCGACAGGTGTAACTGTGTTACACCGTCGGATCTTAGGCTGCAATTCCAGGCCGGCCGCTAGGTGGCGTTTCGCTTTATTCACGCGACGATTATGCAAATGAGGAGATACGCCGATTCCGAAAACGAACGACCGCCCGGCGCTTTTTTTTTTACGTCGTTTGCGTTAGGCTTTTTCCGGCGTATAGTTACCCCTGCTTCTATGAGGCGCAGCCAATGTTAAGTATGGCCGTCGTTCCCGCGACAAAATTTGAATTTTTTACGTCGTTTGCGTAAGTCGTTCGCGCATACGGATGGACGTGATTTACGTAAACGTCGAAACCAATGACGTCCTTGCGACGTCATTTGGAGCAATGCACGCTGGGAAGATTTCCGGACGGCGCATGCGCTATTCGATCGGCGCCTGATTTGAATAGTACACTCCCCCTAGCCGCGGAATTTGAATTCCGCCGGGGGGTTTACGATACGCCGCTGCAAGTTTTGAGGTAAGTGTTTTGTGAATTACCCACTTGCCTCAAAAACTTGCGGCGGCGGATCTTAAATCACATAGGTTACGCGGATCTAAAGATCCGCTAACCTATGTGAATCTGGCCCATTGTCTCTGGACAGCCGCACTCTGAACAAATTGTAGCCTTTATAAAAAGAAGGACAGCACTACAAGTCACAGCAAAATAAAATAAAAACCAGACCGCTGACGCTTTTCGCACTGAAACTAGTGCATAGCTGACTAAGCACTAGTTTCAGTGTGAAACGCGTCAGCAGTCTGGTTTTTATTTTATTTTGCTATGACTTGTAGTGCTGTGCTTCTTTTAACCACTTCAATACCGGCCCATTGTAAAATGACGTCCACAAAGGACCTCTACCGTTCAGAGTGGATGTCATATGACGTCCTAGGCTTTGTGGGGGGATATCTGAATGATGCCTGCAGCTAGAGGCATCATTCAGATATCCTTCTCTTCTGCCGGCGATTCTGCACAACGTAAGAACAATCATATCGGCGGTTCCGCCGCTAGATCGTTCTTACAGGCGGCGGGAAGGGACATCCCCCCCTCCCGCCGCCATCCGGTGCTTCTCCGGGCTCTCCCGTGCCATCGGGGGCCCGGAGAACGAATCGTCCGGCACTGGCAGGAAGCATAGAGATAACTGGTGACCAGATGGTCACCAGTCCTCTCTATGACCGTCGGAGGACCCGGGCGCGATGTGATGACGTCACGCCTGGGTCCCCGTAAGTAAACAAAGCCGCGATTGCGGCTGCTAAGCAACTGTAATCATGAGATCGGTGAATTTTTTTTCACCGATTTCATGCTTTCAGGCCTGGAGGAGAGATGCAGGGTCTTATTGACCCCAAATCTCTCCATAAAGAGTACCTGTCACACACATTCCTATTACAAGGGATGTTTACATTCCTTGTAATAGGATTAAAAGTGATAATAAAAAAAAAAAAAAGTGTAAAAAAAATAAATAAATATGTAAAAAAAAAAAAAAGAAATACATTTTTTTTTTTTTAACGCCCCTGTCCCCAGTAGCTTGCACGCAGAAGCGAACGCACACGCAAGTTCCGCCGACATATGTAAACGCCGTTTAAACCACATATGTGAGGTATCGCCACATGCGTTAGAGTGCCAGCAACAATTCTAGCACTAGATCTCCTCTGTAAATCTAAACTGGTAACCTGTAAAAAATTTCAAAGCGTTGCCTATGGAGATTTTTAAGTACCGAAGCTTGGCGCCATTCCATGAGTGTGTGCAATTTTAAAGCGTGACATGTTAGGTATCTATTTACTCGGTGTAACATCATCTTTCATATTTTACAACAAAATTGGGCTAACTTTACTGTTTTGTTATTTTTTTAATTCATGAAACAATTTTTTTATAAAAAAAAGGCGTTTGAAAAATTATTGCGCAAATACCGTGCAAGATAAAACGTTTCAATGACCGTCGTTTTATTCCCTAAGGTGTCTGCTAAAAAAACATATTTAATGTTTGGGGGTTCTGCGTAATTTTCTAGCAAAAAAATTATGATTTGTACATGTAGGAGAGAAGTGCCAGAATAGGCCCGGTATGGAGGTGGTTATAAAAGCCCTGTATGGAAGTGGTTAATAAAGGCTACAATTTTTTGCAGAGTGCGGCTGTCCAGAGACAATTTTTGTTAGCTGCCTGACAAGTCACGCTCTGTTGTGTACAATGGAACCGTTCTAATAGGAGCGACTCAAATCGCCTTGACTTAGAAAAGCGTTCCTATACAACTTTGGGACGACTTCAGGGCGACTTGCATTGACTTCGATACAGAAGTAATTTTGCAAGTCGCCTCTGAAGTCATGTGCAGATTGCCTTGCAGAGTCGCGCTTCAAGTCGTACAGGCATTGCCAAAATTTGTTTTAGGAGATTCATTCTTTACCTTTCTACTGTGAGGTCTACAAGTTCTAAACATTTGATTTTGTTTTGCAGGTACCTTGGAATAACTCGTCCCTTGACCTACCCTGCTCGACAAAATGGCAAGCTCATGGCTAAGATGGTGTTTATCGTGTGGCTCCTCTCTGCCTCCATAACCCTCCCTCCTCTTTTTGGATGGGCCCAAAATGTGACCGTGGAGAGAACGTGTCTCATAAGTCAAGACTTTGGCTATACTGTCTACTCTACTGCAGTGGCCTTCTACATCCCTATGACCGTCATGCTCATAATGTACCAGAGGATTTTTATTGCGGCTAAAATCAGTGCCGAGAAGCACAAATTTGTCAACATCCCTAGACTTATGGAGCAGGAAGGCATATACACTTTGGAGGAGAAAATGGCTCCTAAAAAGAACTCTAAAAAAAAGAAAGCGGTGGAAGAGTTTGCCACCTTGTCGAAGTTAATACGCCAAGACAGAAAGAACATTTCCATCTTCAAGCGGGAACAGAAAGCTGCAAGGACTCTCGGAATCATTGTTGGGGCTTTCACGTTATGCTGGCTCCCGTTTTTCTTGTTGTCTACAGCCCGGCCATTCATCTGTGGCATTAGCTGCAGCTGCATGCCCCTCAGGCTGGAGAGGACCCTCCTGTGGTTGGGCTACACTAACTCTCTCATAAATCCATTGATCTACGCCTTCTTTAACAGGGATTTAAGGACTACGTTCTGGAACTTGCTGAGGTGTAAATACACCAATATCAATCGGAGGCTGTCGGCTGCTAGCATGCATGAAGCTCTGAAAGTCACGGAGAGACACGAGGGCATTCTGTAACAATTTGGCGTGGTTTCTTTTTGGTGAACTTGTGACATCATTTGAAGGAAACCTCCAAAAGACATGCTATACAGTGCCTACTCCAAGTGATGACGCTTTATTGTGAATTGTGTGTGATATTTAATGGATATTTATTTAAGTCTTTAACATTCATTTGTGAATCTGTGGCATCTTTCCAACATAAAAAAAAAAAAACTTGAACAGACTGTTGAGAAATGTACACAATTATCTATGTAAATACTATAAAGGGCGACATGACTGATATTGAATGTGCAATGTCCTCAATTTTCAAGGTTTACATAAAAATCAATATCACATTGAGGCTTCAAATTCAACCAGATTGTGAGATAATATATTTTGGTAATAGTTTGCCACTTTAAATGGGGGTGGGTCAGCCACGCCTCGTGACCTTTTACCTCTGGGAACCCGCCTTCTGACCTTTAACCTCTGGCGGAGGTCCCTGTTCTAATTCCTGAGTCCTAGCCTTATTCTTTAAGGGAAAACCCTAAACCCTTACCCTAACTCTAACCCTAACCCTTATGCCGCGTACAAACGATCGGTCAAACCGATGAGAACGGTCTGATGGACCGTTTTCATCGGACCAAATCGATCGTGTGTAGGCCCCATCGGTTATTTATCCATAGGTTAAAAAAAAAGCAATCTTGTTTTAAATTTAACCGATGGATACCTAACCGATAGAAAAAAAACGATCGTTTGTATGCACGACCATTGGTTAAAAATCCACGCATGCTCAGAATCAAGTCGACGCATGCTTGGAAGCATTGAACTTCGTTTTTTTTAGCACGTCGTTGTGTTTTGCGTCACCGCGTTCTGACACGATCGTTTTTTTAACTGATGGTGTGTAGGCAAGACTGGCCATCAGTCAGCTTCATCGGTTAACCGATGAAAACGGTCCATCAGACCGTTCTCATTGGATGGACCGATCGTGTGTACGCGGCCTGACCCTCACCCTAACCCCCAACCCTGACCCTCACCTTAACACCCACCCTGACCCCGACCCTGACCCTAACCCTAAACCATAGACAATTTGTACCTCGTGTTAACTGTTGTGGAAAAAAAATATTGAATACCAATATTTAAAAGCATACCTCTGTTTTGAGCCAATTTTTTTTTTTAGAGGAGTGGGGCTTCATATTAGTAGGTGTGGTAAGCCCAAGTACAAGAACTTTTGGGGCAAGTGATACTAAACACACAGGGGTAGATTCACGTAGATCCGCGTATCTTTGCGCTAATATGTATACGTCCCCCTTTAGCATAAATTCTCCTTCCTCACAGTACAAGTCCGCCTGCCTGCTGAAATCCCTCTCAGCACAAATATTTACCCCCAAATCCTACCAGCCCCCCCCCCCCCCCCCAAAAAAAAAAATCACCAAAAAAGATTTGCAAACTCCTTTGCTCCTAAAATTTTCTACACACCTCACGCCCCATCCCCCCCCCCAACACAAATCCCCTTAGATTACCACTCTTAGCAACCCCCCCCCATATTTCCCCTCCTAGAACAATACTTACCACCTGCCACCCCCCAAATTCCCCCTTCCAACACAATTTCCCTCCCCCAATCTCCTTATGGTGCCCGTCCACTTCACATGATACCACAGCACCTAGGGCAGCCACTCCCTCCTGCCCACCCCTTCTCATGGCCCTAAAGTCCAGCATCCACTTGAGGTCCAGAACTCGCCCACATTTCTTACTCACAGTAAAGTTCTAAAAGAACATAGCTGTAGACACTGGGAAGTCAGAAGAGACATGCTGGGGTTAGGGTGACCACATTTCCAAACTACCATTCAGGGACACCTTCCCTTCACCAAAAATCAGCTTGTGCTGTAACGAATCACAGCACAGTGATTGGACACAAGAGGCGGGATTTATGATTTCTCCAATCACAAGCAGGGGGCGGGGATTGTGCTCTTCCAGGCATTACCAGCCAGGACAAGTACTGTCAGTGAGTAAAGCGGTGATGTGGTGGCCTTTTTTGGGGGCATCAGATGGGGTGGCTGTGTCAGTTCCATTCCGGGACACTGTATTGTCCTGGAATGAATGTGCCCGGGACAGACCTGCAAACTGCGGGACTGTCCCGGGCAATCCGGGACACGTGGTCACCCTAGGTGGGGGGTCTATATTATGTATTGTACAAATAAACTACATTTAAACACTGGAGAAACTGGTTGGCAGGTATGTTATTTTAGAACTTTACCATGGTGGTGATTGCTTTGGGAGGGGACTGTTCATGCCCAGAGATCTGCTTTAAATGGGGACTGTGTAAAAAGTGTCCTTTGCACTACTAAAGGTGAATAATAAAATTTACCCAAGTAGCAGAAAAAGGTGATAATTATGAATAAATTATCAATAAAAACCAACAGCAAAACCTGTACAGTACAGAAAATAGAATTAAATATAAAAAGTTATCTCGCGGGAGTGATATATAATCACTTATAATCACTTAAACACTAAATCGAAATCCCAAAGTGCAAAAAAGTATTATTTATGGTTGAAGCCCTATGTCTGATACGGATATGAACAAGATAGATAGACTTAACATAACACTTACCACATAGGGTGACCACATTTCCAAACTGCCATTCGGGGACACCCCCCTCCTTCACAAAAATTTGCCAATTTTAAAGTTTTTAAGGAGTAGTGATTCTAATTATGCTTAAAGTGCAACAATAAAAATGAACAGTTCCTCTAAATATAGTGCCTGGGGGGTCCCCTTAGTCTGCCTGTAAAGTGGTGCATGTGGACCATGTATAGAACATGCTGCAGCAAAAATGAAATTTCTAAAGAAAAAAAAAAGAGTCAAATCACATTTAAATTGACTCATGGTTGCAATTGCATGCATCTGGCTATTGAAAAAAAGAAAAAGCAAAAAAAAACTAGTGCCCTCCCCCAGTCCATACCAGCACCCACGGGCTCTGCCCCCCCACCCCAAAGCATCACGTCCCCATCTTACCCTGGCTGGTGGTTGTGGTGGCATGCAGGCAGGGGGGTTATCAGAATATGGAAGCCCCCAAGGACCCAAAGGGTCTGCAATGGACTAGGGGAGAGGGACCCCACGCCGTGTTTTTATTTTTACTTTTTTTTTACTGGCAGCTTTATTTTTTATTTAGCTGTCAGCAGTAAAGCCCATTGACAGCTGAAGACTCATCAGTTGTTAGGGACGCCGGCTTCCCCCTCTCTCTTTGGGTGGCTGTGTCAGTTTCATTCCGGGACACTGTATTGTCCTGGAATGAAGGTGCCCGGGACCCGGGACAGAACTGCAAAATGTGGGACTGTCCCGGGCAATCCGGGACATGTGGTCACCCTATTACCACTAGTGTTGCTCAGAATATTCGCATTGCGAATATTCGTTACGAATATGGCATATTCGAATATTCGCGAATAACTTGAATTTCGCGGCCAATATTCGCTATTCCGAATATTCGTATTTTTTCAATTTTATTTTTAAAACAGATCACATCCTAGTGATCTCCATCGACGTCTAAAAGCATTGCTGGTATGATTAGAGACCCTGGGCCGAGTAGCTGAGGCGATCCTTTTATGTTGCCGAATATTCGCAATCGCGAATATTCGATTTCCGAATATTCGCGAATACTTTCTCCGCCCTTCTTTTGCATCAGAGCCAATCAGAGTTCTCCTACCACAGTTGTCATAGGAGAGAGTGGAGTGTTTCTGTGCGTTTTTCCAGTGTATCACATCTTCAAAGAATTTTCCATCTTTTGTCCTGTGTCATCATTTGCATTTCACCTCTTTAATGAGAACAATAACTGTTTAACATAAAGACATTTAAGAGATGTCAACGTAAACGGTTTACTTGTATTTTCCAAATCTATGGTTATTCAATATTTATTAAACTAATCAATATACAAATTGGTCAAAGTAAACCCTTAAATCTATATAATAATGTATTTATTTTATTAATACCTTGTTAGTTGCAGGGTCCATTACGTAAAACCACACTTTTTCCAAAGGGCAGGTGAAATTGAATGTTTCAAAATTTCGCAATCAATTTCGCATTCGCATTAGCGAAATTTCGGCAAAAATTTTTTTTGATAAAATATCACGAATATTCGATTTTAGCGAATATTTCACGAATATTCGGCTATATATTCGTGATATATCGCGAAATCGAATATGGCGTATTCCGCTCAACACTAATTACCACATGAAATAGACCCGAAGTGTGCCCTGATCTGATGGACGGTATGCCAAAATAAGGGGGCATACCCAAGATTAGAGATGAATATTTTGTGGAGAGAAATGAATTTGAGAAATGCCCCTAAAAAGGGGATGGGAGGGTGGGTATCGCTCACAGGAAACCAACAAAGACCACAGGTGAGTAGGCTGGTTAAATACCCCCGGGCTCCTCCCATAAATTCAGGCCAGCATACTGGCCTTGTTACATATAAAAGTCCAAAAAAGTCAATAGATATATATAACTCTCCAAGGAAAATCAATGTTCAAAAATGCATCTAAAAATATATAAAAAAAAAGAATATAACGGTGTTCCCATAGTCCATAAAATATTCCACGGAAGTATTAAGAAGGACCATTAAGGAATTTTTATCGCAGGCATTCCGTGGAGTATTTTATGGACTTACACCGTTATATTCTTGTTTTTTCATATTTTTAGAAGCATTTTTGAACATTGATTTTCCTTGGAGAGTTATATATATCTATTGACTTTTTTAGACTTTTATATATAATATATTTTGCACTTTATTTAATATATTTTGCACTTTATTTAAAATACTAATCCCCTTGGGGATTTCGATTTAGGGCTAGATTCAGAGAGAGTTACGCCGGCGTATCAGTAGATACACCGGCGTAACTCTGAATCTACGCCGTCATAAATTTAAGCGTATTCTGGAAACCAGATACGCTTAAATTAGGCTAAGATACAACCGACGTAAGTCTCTTACGCCGTCGTATCTTAGGGTGCATACTTACGCTGGCCGCTAGGTGGCAATTCCGTTGATTTCGGCATAGAATATGCAAATGAGCTAGATACGCCGATTCAGAAACGTACGTGCGCCCGGCGGATTTTTTTACGTCGTTTACGTAAGGCTTTTTCCGGCGTAAGGTTACTCCTGCTATATGAGGAGTAACCAATGTTAAGTATGGACGTCGGGACAGCGTCGAATTTTGCATCATTTACGTCGTTTGCGTAAGTCGTTCGTGAATCGGTCTTTGCCTAAATTACGTTCATGTCGAAAGCATTGACTATTTGCGACGTGATTAGGAGCATGCGCACTTGGATACGTTCACGGACGGCGCATGCGCCGTTCGTTAGAGACGTCATTTACGTGGGGTCATGTTTTATTTACATAAAACACGCCCACCTCTTCAGAATTTGAATTCGGCACGCTTACGCCGGCAGATGTACACTACGCCGTAACTTAGGGCGCAGGTTCTTTGTGAATCCAGCCCCAGCCTCACTAAGTTACGGCGGCGTAGCGTATCTGAGATACGCTATGCCCGCACAAACTTACGGCGGGCTATCTGAATCTAGCCCTTAGCGTTTAAGTGATTATATATCACCGCGCAAGATCACTTTTTATATTTATTTAAATGGGGTGTACGTGTATTTTTAGTGAGAACATAATTTGATTAAATATAACCTTTTCCTGAAAGTAATATTTAAAGAGACTCTCATATTTTATTCATTTACAATAAGCCTTTACGAGGGGTAGGCTACCTCAGCACTCCAGCTGTGGTAAAACTGCGAATCCCATTATGCCTCTGCCTCTAGGAGTCATGCCTGTGATTGTCAGGGTCTTCAATGTCTCATGGGACTTGTAGTTTCACCACAACTGGAGGGCCGAGGTTGCCCACCACTGGCTTATACAGTAGATCCGCCTTTATCAACCATTTATATATTATAGGAACCCTTAAAAATTCTTCTGGTCCTGTTGAACCCTGGATAAAAACAATACATTTTGGGTTAATGGAGAAAAAGGCCTTGCATTGGTGGTTAGTAGGAAGTATGAAACTCTTATGCCTCATATACACGAGCGGAATTTCCGCCAGCAAAAGTCTGATGTGAGCTTTTCATCGGAAATTCTGAGTGTGTGTATGCTCCATCAGAATTTTGCTGTCAGAATTTCCGCCAACAAAAGTTTGAGTAGGTTCTTAATCAGAAAATCCTTTCATCTGTAAGCAATTCCGTTGGGGAAAAAAACATGCATGCTCGGAAACAATTTGACGCATGCTTGGAAGCATTGAATTTTTTTTTCTCGGGTCGTCGTAGTGTTGTACGTCACCGCGCTCTTGACGCTCGAGAACTTTTGTGTGACCGTGTGTATGCAAGCCAAGCTTGAGCGGAATTCCGTCTGAACTTTTTTCCGACCGAAATTCCGCACGTGTGTACAGGGCATTACAGTGGTGGTCAGAATACCACCCTTAAAGCGGAAGTTAACCCATTCATAAATTGGTTTCATTTCTGGCACGTGCCAGAAATGTAACTCTCCCATTGGTTGTGCTCTCAACCAAACTGTCAAACCATCCAATGTACAGCATCATGGCAGCTGTAGATTAAACAGAGGCAAAGATGGCAGCTCCCTTGGCTGAAAACGATTGGGAGGTTTACTTACACTTTAAGGACCTCTAATAAGATTATTGGTGTTATGCAGGCAGGGGTGGACTGACCATTTGAGCACTCGGCACTGCCCGAGGATCCCAATGCCACTAGGGGGCCCAATCAGGGTTGCCAGCCTCAGTAAAACCAGGGACAGTATGTAAAAATCTGTGTTTTAAAAAAACAAAAAAAAAAGATTATAGCTGCCCCGCCTCTCAGACATTGTGGGCCAGATTCTCAAAGGCGTTACGATGGCGCAACACCATTAGCGCCGTCGTAACACCTCATCTGGCCCCGGGTATCTATGCGACTGATTCTCAGAATCAGTTGCGCATAGGTACCCATTAGATCGGACAAGCGTAAGGCTGTTACGCTGTCAGATCTTAAAAGTAATTTTTTTTCCCGCCGGTGTCGCATCGTCGCTTTTCCCCGTCGTCGTTCCCGCGTCAAATTGAATAAAAATTACGTTGTTTGCGTAAGACGTCCGTGAATGGCGCTGGACGCCATTTACGTATACATCTAGGCAAATGACGTCGGGGCGACGTCATTTAGCGCAATGCACGTCGGGTAATTTACCCGATGGAGCATGCGCAGTACGCTCGGCGCGGGAGCGCGCCTAATTTAAATGGTGCCCGCCCCATTTGAATTGGGCGGGCTTGCGCCGAGCAATCTAACGCTACACCGCCGCAAGTTTACAGGTAAGTGTTCTGAGAATCAGGATTTAAACCTGTAGACCTGCGGCGGTGTAACGTAGAGCTCATACATTACGCTGCCCAGGAGCAACGCTAATGTATGAGAATCTGGGCCTGTGTGTGTGTGTGTGTATATATACTGGGCCAGATCCACGTACCCTGGCGCATCTTTCCGTCCAGTGTAGCATATCTCTGATACACTACGCCGCCGTAACTTACAGCGTATTTTTTGTATCCTGAAAGAATTTGCGCCGTAAGTTACGGCGGCATAGTGTAACTTTGGCGGCGTAAGGGCGCGCAACTCAAATGGATGTGATGGGGGCGTGTTTTATGTAAATACGTCTTGACCCGACGTAATTGACGTTTTTTTTGAACGGCGCATGCGCCGTCCGTGGGGGTATCCCAGTGCGCATGCTCGAAATTAACCCGCAACAAGCCGCGACGTTACAACGTGAACATCATTCTACGCAAAGCCCTATTCGCGAACAACTTACGCAAACGACGTAAAAAAATCAAAATTCGGCGCGGGAACGTCCATACTTAACATTGAGTACGCCTCATATAGTAGGGGTAACTATACGCCGAAAAAAGCCTTACGGAAACTACGTAAAAAAAAGCGCCGGCCGGACGTACATTTGTGGATTCGCGTATCTAGCTAATTTGCATACTCGAGGCGGAATTCGACGGAAAGCGCCACCTAGCGGCCAGCGTAAATATTCACCTTAGATCCGACGGCGTACTAAGACGTACGCCAGTCGGATCTAACACAGCTTCAGGAGTATCTTGTTTTGTGGATACAAAACAAAGATACGCCGGAGCAAACTGGAAGTTACGCGGCGTATCAATAGATACACCAGCGTAACTTCTTTGAGGATCTGGCCCACTGTGTATGTATACTGTATGTGTGTGTGTGTATTGTGTGTCTGTGTGTGCATACTGTGTATGTATACTGTATGTGTGTGTGTGTATTGTGTGTGGCCCCCTATTGCCTGGGGGCCCCATAATCTCCTATTGCTCGGGGGCCCCATAATCTCCCATTGCCCGGGGGCCCCATAATCTCCCCTTGCCCAGGGGCCCCATGAGTTGTCAGTCCGCCCCTGTATGCAGGTGACTCTGCCAAGTGGCATTGGCCCCAGAACTATACAGGTATCATAAAATGAGAGGTCAGTCAGCTACAGCTCAAGGAACCCCTAACAACCTCTGGTGGCACCCTAGGATTCCACAGAACCGTGATTGAGAATGGCAGCTATAGATGGTTTATTTTTTAACAGGTTTAGATATGACTCCTGAGGCCCCGTACACACGGCCGAGGAACTCGACGTGCAAAGCACGTCGAGTTCCTCGTCGAGTTTTGGGATGAAGCCGCCGAGGAGCTCGGCGGGCCGCCTTCTCCCATAGAACAACGAGAAAATAGAGAACATGTTCTCTATTTTCTCGTCGAGCTCCTCGGCGGCTCCATCGAGCCAAAACTGTACAGACGACAGAGTTTCTCGGCAGAATCCGGGTTTTGACCGAGTTTCTCTGTGAATTCTGCCGAGAAACTCTGTCGTGTGTACGGGGCCTAAGAGGAGCAGCAGAGTACAGTCCTTGGGCCATACTAAGAGGACGATGTAATGATCATATATGACTGCCCCCATGTATATATATATAAATAATTAAAGACCATACAAGTAAAGCATTAAAAGCAATTTATAACATTAAAACACATTGGTAAGATTGTCTACATTATATATTTGCAATCACATTTACATATTTATATATCTAAAAAAAGGAACTGTCAAAAAACATTTGTTTCCATGTAATATTCCAGTTTTGTGAGGTATGCTGAATTGGAACAAAAAAAGGGAAATGCTACTCAACTTTTTAAAGATCCATTTATATGGTCCTGTGGGTGACAAGTTGTGGTATGATGTATATAGTGGGGGTGTAACATTTTGGGTTGAACAGAAAATGTATTTTTTTTTATTACATTTTGCAAAATGTCACAGTCACCGAAAAAAACAAGATTCACCATCACCATGGTAAGCTAGTATCTATTCCAAAGTGTTTTGCTTAATGGAATGAGCACTTGGTCCAACTAATGTATCTGTCTGTCTGTCTGTCCTTAATTATGAACTCAATAAACAGGCTTTGCCCACTTCTCTGATGTGGCCCCAGACTTATTTATTCAAAGACATAGATAAAGCATTAGGTGTGAAGGAAACAATCAATTCATAATACAATGGGCTCCAGCGGCGGCCCGTCCATAAGGGGCACAGTGGCGCCGCCCCCCTAATCTACATTCCGTGGCACAGGATGCATGGATTTCAATGTTTTTTTTTTAATGGAAGTACATGATTTGAGCCGAGGTTCTAATTGGCTTCAAAAAACGGTAGGCTTGGGGCATAGACCACTGCCCATGGCGTGTGAAACACACACAAAAACTTCACCCGATGCAAAAAAAAATGTGCACACACATAAAGAGGTGACACAAAAAAGTGTGTACGGGTGTACACAAGCCCTCTAAAACCTTGCCCTGATCCCCCGGGCATGAGGCTCCAGACGGAGACTGGGGTACTTTACACTTGGTCCATCTGCCCAAAACCAGACGGGCCCCGTTCTCTAGAGGGTCTGCCGAAACAGACCCGCCCAAGTACTAGGTGAGGCTCCCCCGAAGCGAGACCCCATGAGAGAGGGCGAACTAAGCCCAAAAGGCCATGTCCATCCCCTCCCAAGACTTTCAGGGCAGGCCCGAGGACCTACACCCTACCAGTCACACGTGCAAAAACGCGATGGGAACTGAAAGCCTATGGTATATGTGCCCCTGACCCGAGGACCGGCACCCTACTAGTCACACGTGACAAACGTGAAACACGTGAAACACCAAACGAAAAAAGACATAAAAGTGACGCACACAGGGGTTAAATAAAAAGAGAGTGGGGGAGAAGGAAGATGAGGGAGGTGAGTAGAAAGTGACCATCATGCAATACGATGGCTGGCCACGAAACAAAAATTCCTCTGGTCCTAGCCAAAAGGCCCGGCCCTAGAGGCAGGTGGTTAAAAAGTGTGACATGGTGACGTGACCAAGGTGCCAAAAATCAAAAGTGCCGGTAAAAACACTAGTGCAATTACGGCACCCCTGGACTGCCACTCCAGGGGCACATCGCCATAGGCTTTTCAACGGACCCTGACCCACAGCCCGGACCAGCAGCACCCATCCCAGCCAGGAAGGTAGGAGTTCTCAGAGATTGGGGAGAGCCCACGCCACTAGGCTACTCCTGCTACTCCCATCCCTCCCTCCTAATCACGTTCGGGAAATACTAACCGCTCCCCCTGAGAGAAGGAGGAGCTAGTGTTCTCTCCCGAACAACTGACCGGGGCAGGCACCACAAAATCCAGGCTGAAGGCCAGGGGCCCGGCCCCTCAGCTTCGACCGCATGTTTCTCCATCCAAATCAGAAGGCTTCCACCTCCACGCCAGCAGGTTTAGCATCTGCCAACCACCATCCCTTTCCACCTCGCCGTGTACTAGGGACAGTTAGCATAGCACCACCTACTGGCAACTGATAAGAACAGATACTACACTAGATCTTAGCCAAAAGGCCGAGAAGCGATGCCACTAACGTGAATTATAAAGTGCTGCAGTGCATTAAACCAGTGACGTCCTGATTAAATGAAGGTCAGTCCAACACAAGTTGTATACAGTCCTTATAATGGTGACTCCGTGAAAACAATGTGTTCCAGTGTCCACACCCAGGTGCTCCCGACCCTCAGGTAATGGTCACTCACCTCAGAGCGTGTGACCTCACAACTAAGTTTGGTCAGCCACGCTTGAGAATCAGCCCAAGGATTCTAGATAAGCTGTATGGTTCAGAGCTGCTCACTGGTGATGTATACTCATATGCAAACAGTCATGCCTCGTACATACGACCAGTTTTCCCGTCTAGAAAACTGTCATGACAGCTATTGGCCGGGAAAACTGGACGTGTGTATGCTCCATGGCAGTTTTTCCGACAGGAAAACCTTGGGAATCCCGGCGGGAAAAATAAGAACAAGTTTTCTTTTTTCCTGCCGGCATTCCCGGCGGTCTTTTTCCCAGCAGTTTTCCTATGGGAAACACTGCGGTGGAGCATACACACGACTGGGATTCCCGGCCAAAGCTCTCATGGCAGTTTTCCTGCCAGGAAAACTGGCCATGCGAGGGGGGTTAAAAGCTGCCAAGCAGGTTCTCGGCTTTCAACTTGGTTTTCCCAGCAGTAAAAAGTCCACTGGGGAAGCCCGTACTTGTGTACGAGGCATCAGAAGAGGCTCCTCATATGCAAACAGTAAAAAGAGGCTCCATAGCGTGATATAGTTTTTACACAGTTTATTAAATAAACAAGAAAGCCCAAATACAGAGTACTCACATGGATTAGGTGCGTATAGTGCACCGCTCTAATATCTAATATTTGCCTTAAAGGGTTAGTAAAGGAAAAAAAAAATTTCCTTTAAAATAACAAACATGTTATACTTACCTCCACTGTGCAGTTCGTTTTGCACAGAGTGGCCCCGATCCACGTCTTCTGGGGTCCCTCGGCAGCTGTCTCTGGTCCTCCCCGCAAGTACTGACCACAGTCATGTGAGAGAGCTTGCATGGTGATGAGTAATTGCGGGCGCTTTCCCGTGATACAGCGAGCGGCCATAGCTGCTCACTGTATCACTCGGCCCCGCCCCTCGGCGCGCCGCATCACTGGATGTGATTGACAGCAGCGCCAGTCGATCCATCCGCTCTAGCCAATCAGCGGCCAGGCTGAGCAGCGAAGAGGATCTGGGGACCGGGCGCGGGACTTTCGAGGGGTCAGGTAAGTAAAACGGGGGCTCGGGGGGGGAGGGGGGGTGTCAGCATCAGATGTTTTTTCACCTTAATGCATAGATTGCATTAAGGTGACATTTTTTTTTACATTACAACTCCTTTAAGCCACTGGGTTTTAGATGAGAACGTGTGTCCTTTCTGTGAGGCAGTCAGCTGCCTCCTACACCATCCTGTCCCCTCCCCTACGTGTGATCATACAAGGAAATTTTGTATTTTCCTCAGGGGGATCGTCCTGAGACCCAATTGGCCAGGGAGTCTTAGGAGTCCCGGCCAGTCGGGTCTCAGGAACCAGTTCCTGTTCGGCTGGGAGCAGCCCTACACCTCATCCTCGATCCTCGTCTTCTCCTAAGGTAAGGCTGCCTCCCTGTCCATCTCCCGCGTGGTGGCGGTGCAAGTGAGGGAGGGAGGTTTGTTTGCCGCTCCCCCCCAAAATATTGAGCAACAACCATCACTGCTGGGCTTAATAAGGGCACACAGTGATAAAGAATCCCATTTAAATTTCAAAAGCAGGTTTAAATCTGATTGTTTGCGGTGAGACACCTTAGCATCTCCAGATATGTTCCAGGATTGCCAGCAAGTGTGTTCCAGTATCACTTTTACGATGGTTCAAGGATCACCAGCCAGTGTGTTTCAAGATAACCAGCAGGCATGTTCCAGCATAACCAGCAAGTATGTTCCAGGATCATTAGCAGGTATGTTTTACCATCACCAAATTATAGACGAGGAGAAGTTTGTGGGTTGATGCAGTACAGAAATAGCTACGATGGCACTCGACCGCACTCGGCAGCACTTGGCATCAGATCTGTCCCCACTCGGCGGCTTGGGGCCAACAATAGAAAGAGAGTCCTAGAGCCAAGAGGGAAACGATAGGAGGAGGGACGGCATGACAGGGGGGACCGCAAGAAGGAAGATAGTGTCTAGCAGTGGCCGCTTTAAGGCAGTAGGAGGGGCTGTGTGGGAAATAGAGCGGCGCCGCTTTAAGGGAGAGGAGCAGCCTGGGGGAAAAAGGAGGGGCTGGCTAACACTAGCCTGGAGGGAGGAAGTGATGTAGCGTCACTCCTCCATTTTAGCTAAAGGGGAAACGTCCCACCCACCCTCCCATGTGGTAGGCGAGCGGAAGGGGGAAGGCGGTGTTTGGGGTTTCTGGAGAGGAAAAAGGCAGGACGTTTTATTGCAAACAGTTGTACCCATAGGTGTACCCATGGGTTTGCGACTGAGGCCAAAGTTAAACAGTTATTGTCCCAGTGGCCAATTGGAGTTGTGGTCTTTCAGACCACCAGGTGGTTTAAAGTGGTGTAAAAGTTATTAATTGAAAATGGTTATTTATGTTAATTTTAGTTTTGCAAAATAAAATAGGCCGTAAGGCCAACTTTACTCCACACTGGTGTCAGTCGTTAATTTTGGTAATATGGAAAAGGGTAGCAGTCATAAAAGGGGTGGTTTATAATGAAAGTCGGTCCTTAACATGTCATGCTGCATGCCTGAGACCTGGGCCTTTTCAGGGACCCATTCGGGGCTCCAGCCCCCCCTCCTGATGCCCCTGCCTGTTGAATATAACATTGACAGGGGTCCCCGCATCCCCAGACCCTTATCGAGTAAAAATGTCTCTTACAGCTTTTGAAAAGTAAACTAATTAGAAATTGTTTGCCTGCCCATGCAGGTCATGTCCCTGTGATGTTATGTAGTCCTCGGAATCCCTAATCTAGACCAGTGAGGCCCGGAGTGACAGGGACAAAAAGGAGATAACGGAGGGCTGGCCATGACTGGGTGGAATCAGGGCAACAAGAGGTTAAAAGAAAAGAGGTGCTCTCAGGGGAGTGGCCGTAGTCTTTATTCTGTGGAGGGGAGGAGTGATATATATAGGGGGCAGGGGCAGCTCCACAGGCAGACGAGTGAGACATAGGGAGGCAGGTTTTTTCTCTCTGCTCCCTGAAGGTAGGCCACAAGCATGGACATAGATTTAGTGCTCAGTGGTAGAGTCACTGACTTCCATACCCTTCATTTGACAAGCAGACGAGTGAGACACAGGGAGGCAGGTTTTTTCTCTCTGCTCCCTGAAGGTAGGCCACAAGCATGGACATAGATTTAGTGCTAACGAGGCTGAGGGCTGCGGCGGCAAGTCGGGAGCCAGGATGGCTCGAATCCCAGGTGGGGGGCCTATTAGTGGACGAGGCGGGGGGGGGTCACAGGCTGGATCGCGGGTTTCCCCACACGCTCGGCGATCGCCGGAGCTTTATTCCCCTACCCCCACCGCCATGGCCTAATCGGAGCCCCCAGGAGGACCCGTCGCCCCTTCCGGCCAAGCGAGCACATGCTTCGGCCGGGGGTGATGGCGGTCGAAATCCGCCGCTTAGTCTGGGCCCGGTGGGCGGGGCTTCGGGCCGGAATGGCGCCCGTTCCTCACCCACGCGTCGGAGCAGCAGGGATGGAGCGGTTCCCCCCCACACCCCTGGGACAGAAGGGAGGGATCTCAACGCTCAAAACACGGGGCAACAGCCGGGGGGTCATCCAGGGAGTCCCCGGATCGGCGGAGGGTGATCGAGCGGAGGTCCATTGGGGGGAGCAGCAGTGCAGAGACATCCACGGCCGGGTTGAGTGGGAGAGGACGATCTGCCGGGAGGCTGGGATCCACGGCCTCCAGGCCTTCTGCGCCTGGGAGGCAGACGTCGCCGAGGACGCCGGCCACAGAAGATCGTACGGAAGGGGAGGCATCGGGATCGGAGGAAGATGTTCGGGTGGATGCGTCGCCTGCGGTGGAGTTGCCGGTGTCGGCTGTGAGGGATGTGCCCGGCCAGCCTGGTAAGTCCACTAACAATACTTCTGGGGTTTTTGTTACTGCATTGTGTACACTGTTAGGGGTGGGGGCAGGGGTCCTCCTGTGATTGTGGGTAATGTGGGGGGTAATGTGTTGCCGCCAAGCGGGGGCCCCGGGGTGGCAGGAGTTTCGCCTGCTGCCCAGGGTTCCCCTGGGGGCTTGCAGGATTTTTTGGGGGGTTTGAGGGACCTGGTACAGCGTTTTGCCGGAGGAGGGGGGGTGGGGACGCCGCCTCAGGCTGCACCCTGGGTTGGGGGATCGGCTGAAGGGGGGGTTCCCGTGGCTGTTGGGGCCCCCAGGAGGACCCATCGCCCCTTCCGGCCAAGCGAGCACAAGCTTCGGCCGGGGGTGATAGCGGTCGGAATCTGCCGCTTAGTCTGGGCCCGGTGGGCGGGGCTTCGGGCCGGAATAGCGCCCGATCCTCACTCACGCGTCGGAGCAGCAGGGATGGAGCGGTTCCCCCCCACACCCCTGGGACAGAAGGGAGGGATCTCAACGCTCAAAACGCGGGGCAACAGCCGGGGGGTCATCCAGGGAGTTCCCGGATCGGCGGAGGGTGATCAAGCGGAGGCCCATTGGGGGGAGCAGCAGTGCAGAGACATCCACGGCCGGGTCGAGTGGGAGAGGACGACCCTGTTGCCGTTAGAGAAGTTTAATTTGGATAGGGTGAAGCCAGACAGTTCAAAAAGGATGACGAGGAGAAGAGGAGGTATAGGTTGATTCCTCAGACGTTCAGCAATTGGTTGCAGGCATTTGCGATCATGGCCAGCATCATAGGGGAGAAGAGCCCGGAACACTGTTCTGCGCTTTTCTGCTATATGGACACTATAGGGGAAGCTTACCGGGTATATGGGGGGACAGGGTGGTTGAGGTATGACGAGCAGTTTCACCAACGGCCGGCTGTGCGCCCTACGCTGCGATGGGACCACAAAGATATCAGTTTGTGGATGCGGATGATTTCCACGCCCCGAACTAATACTCCATTTTTTCAGGGCGGGGCCGGGGGTTCGGCTACCTCGGGATTGCCGGCCGCAAAAAAATGGGGGGTGTGTTGGCAGTTTAACGAGGGTTCCTGCAAGTTTGGGGGAACCTGTCGTTTTAAACATGAGGCTCCGGATACGGGGGCACTCACCCCCTGTCCCGATGCTTCAAAAAAGGGGGAGGCTGCTAGCAAAGGGGACAAGAGCCAGACAAGTTTCGCCTCATTCACCACCTATCCTTTCCAAAGGGGGGGTTGGTGATTGACGCGATAGACCCCGAGGCATGCACGGCATCGTACGCGTCATTTGACGCTGCGGTGCGTGTGGCGTTATGGAAGGGGGGCCCTGATGGCAAAATCGGACATCGAGGCTGCGTTCCGCTTGCTGCCGGTACACCCGGACAGTTTTAGGCTGTTGGGTTGCCGGTGGCGGGATGAGTTCTACGTGGATCGGTGTTTGCCGATGGGCTGCTCAATTTCCTGCGCGCTGTTTTAGAAGTTTATTTCGTTCTTGGAGTGGGTGGTCGGGGATGTGGCAGGCTCGGACTCAGTTATTCATTACCTGGATGACTTTCTGTGCGTGGGGCCTCCTTCATCCAATGTGTGCGCGATTTTGTTGGCAACGTTGCAGCACATGGCGGACAGGTTCGGGGTGCCGTTGGCAGCCGACAAGACGGAGGCCACGGTGTTGAGTTTTTTGGGAATCATGATTGATTCCGAGGCAATGGAGTGCAGGCTTCCGGTAGACAAGGGTACGAATCTGCGGCTGGAGATTGGGGAGATGCTGGGGCGGGACAAGGTTCAATTGCGGGCTTTGCAGTCCTTGTTGGGCAAGTTGAATTTTGCCTGCCGCATCATCCCTATGGGAAGGGTTTTCTGCCGACGGCTGACGGCAGCAACGGCGGGTGTGAGGGCACCAACGCATTATATCCGATTAACGGGGGAGTTGAAGGCGGATTTCTGGAAACATACAATGGTAGGGCAATTTGGATATCTGGGCCCATCAGCAACTTTGATCTGGACTTGGTCACGGATGCGGCCGGGTCCACGGGCTATGGGGCCTTTTTAAAGGGACGATGGAGCGCGGAGGCGTGCCCTGAGTCATGGGTGGCGGCGGGTTCCCGGTGGTAGTGGCGATCGAGCTATGGGGGGCGGAATGCAGAAATTTAAAGATCAGGTTGAATTGCGATAACATTGGGGTGGTGCAGATCATTAATCGGATTTCCGGTTCATCGTTACCGGTGGTGCGATTGCTGCGCCAACTCGTGTTGCGCTGTTTTCAGTGGAATATATTTCTGTATGCGGTGCACATCCGGGGGGTGGATAACAGAATCGCTGACGCCTTGTCTCGGTTTCAGTGGGACAGGTTCAGGGAGCTGGCCCCAGGGGCAGATACGGAAGGGGTCCCTTGCCCGGGGTGGATGTGGGGGGCTTGCATTGGAGCTGCGGCAGACTGGATCAGGAGGTCAATGAGTGGGCAGACATGGGCCGCATACTAGAAGGTATGGGAGGAATGGGCCGGTTTTAGATGGCTGGCGGACGCCGAGCTGGGGAGGGGGAAACGGGCTGGTTGGTGGTTTATTTTGTGGCTAGACACATGGAGAAGGGCGGGTCCGTGTCGTCCTTGGAGAAGAAATTACTTGCCTTGGCATTTTTGTTCAAGTTGGAAGGTCGGGAGGATCTCACAAAAATATTTTGGGTAAAGCAGGCGGTCAAGGGTTACAAGAAGGGGCGCCAGAGCAAGGATGCGCGGAGGCCGGTGTCGTTTTCAATATTGCGCAGGATTTTTGGGGTATTGGGGGACATTTGTTCGTCGGACTACGAAGTATGGTTGTTTCGGGCGGCTTTTTCGGTGGCATTTTTTGGGGCTTTTCGGGTAGGGGAGCTAGTCAGTCCCTCTAAACGGGTGGCCGGGGGGCCTTTTGGCGGAGGACGTAAGGTCGGCGGAGGACAGGGTGGTTTTGCGGCTGAGGCGGTCGAAGACGGATGAGAGGGGAAAAGGAGTGGGCGTGTTTTTGTACTCGATGCCGGGTTCAGAGGTGTGGTAAGGGAATATTTAAGGGGACGCCCTGGGGGTGGTGGGCCATTCTTGGTGCATGTTGATGGTTCTTTCGTATCGCGTTTTCAATTCATTCATTTTTTTTAAATGTTTGAAGAAAGTGGGGTTGGACGAGGGACTGTTTGCCTCGCACTCCTTCCGTATCGGGGTGGCGACCGAGGCGGCCCGGTGCGGGTTGAATGAGGCGGCAGAAAAAAAAAAAAGGATTAGGAGATGGGAATCGAGGAGATTCCGTTCTTATGTACGCCCACATTTGGTGATGGATTAGTAAAAGGTATGGGACGCTTGCCTGAAATGCCGGGATGTATTGTGTGGGGTGAGTTTTGATAGTCATTGTTACTGTTTTGTTTTTCAGGTGGAAGGCAGGCGCGCCTCGTGTGGATCATGGGGCATTTTTATGTTTGTAGGTGGGCCAGGAGAGCGGATTCTAGGCCAGAAGGAAGGCAGTTGGGGATTTCCAGGCGGGAGGCAACGATTAGGTGGTTAGGTATCTCTGAGATGGGTTGGGGCAGGGTGCTGACTGAAGTGCTGCGCTATGCTCGGCTCGACCGACCCCCGGATGTGTTGCGGTTACACGTTGGGGGGAACGACCTGGGGATTCGGCCTATAGGGGACTTGATTTCGGCGGTCAAGGCGATGTCTTGACGTTACGGGCATCTTTCCCAAGAATGTTGATCGTCTGGTCTGACATTGTCGCGCAAACCACGTGGCGCATGGCACGGTCAGCGGATAGGGTTAATAAGGGAAGGATGAAGGTGAATAAGGTTCTGGGGAGGTTTGTGGCTAAACTTCGACACAGGGAGTTGGAGTTGAATGTGGGGCTGTACCTGCTCAGGGATGGTGTTCACCTAACTGATGTGGGTACAGACTTGTGGGTGCTAGGTGTGCAGGAGGGCATTCAGAGGGCCCTGCGGGTGTGGAGGGACCCGTAAGGAAAAGGGGTTTTCCCTTCCGGGCTGTGGTGGTGTCCTTGGTCTTTGATGGTGACAGTTAACTGATGGAATGGAAATGGTTGGGGGGCTCATCGGTGGGATGGGCCCCTATGGGGTTATTGCAGTGGAACGGTGTCCGCTGTAATACGGTTACGGTGCACTGCGGGTTAAAAAGGGGTGTCTCCGAGCTGGAGTCGGCTGGAGGCCTTGGTATAGTAATGGTACCGCAGTGTGGTGGTGAAGGAAAAGGTTAATGGGGGGTTACTGTCAAAGACCAATTGGGACTGGTGTTAATGTAATAAAAGTGTTTGGGAAAATTTTGTTAATAATAAAGTTGGAATTGTTGGAAATTCCTATTATCTAAAATTTGGTTAAATATTTAATTTTGGTTATAAAATAAAATGGCTGTTGTGGCCAATTTTACTCCAATTTACTGTGTCGGTCTTGTTACTGGGTCAAGAAGGTCACGGGGTGGAAAAGGGGGGTTAAAAGAGGAAAGGTATAATGGGGGTGATATTGGGAAGGTTGCACATTGAAACTACACTAGTCAAGTACCTGTACAGCAGTCAGACACGTTGACGGGATACAATGTACAAACCCATAAAGAATTCAGTAAAAGAATGAATACATGGGGATTACATCTTCATTATAAACATCAGTCCAGATGCATTATGTGCATTAAATACACACCAGTTCATCCACAAAAACTAAACTCGATGCTTATACTAAAACACAAATTAATCCAGTTATGTATCCACTAAAAATAAATATATCAGTGTACTTTTACATACAGTATAATCTATAAACTGTCTTTATATCAGGATCTTTTAATTCCATGTACAGCAGCAATCACATTGGAAGAACAAGGAGCTTTGCTGCTTTGAATACAGTAGTGTTGTCATTCATCAGTGTGACCATGCAATAGAGCAGAGGGATGAATGACCTTATCAGCTTACTGTTTGTTTTTCATTAAACATTCACAGCATGGAAGTGGGAAGGTGGTTCTGTTGTGTTGTTTGATTGTAGTGAAGGAAAGTGGGGTCTTTGACCTAGCTATGTTGTCTGACAGGGGTGTCTAGATTACACGAATGGTTGAATTAACTCATGAATCAGCAAAGTCAGCAGTAAACAATGCAGATAAACATTACCTGCAGTGTGAATATTAATACTATAACTAGTGCATTCTAAAAGGATGGCTAGAAAATGGTGCGATGTTCCTTGACAGGTATCTCTTATGCCCCGTACACACCATCACTTTATGTGATGAAAAAAAACGACACTTTCTGTGAAGTAAAAATTTACGTTTTTGAAACTTCAATTTTCAAAGACGAAGTTGCCTACACACCATCGTTTTTCTCACAATGTTCTAGCAAAGCGAGGTTACGTTCCACCACGTTTTACCATTGAAGCTTGCTTCATAAGTAGCTTCTGGGCATGCGTGGATGAAAAAACGTCTTAGAAAACGACGTTTTTTGCTACACACGGTCAATTTCTGTGAAGTAAAAAGTGCACTTTTGAAAAACGACACATAAAATTGAAGCATGCTTCAATTTTTTTTGGTCGTTTTTTACAAGACATAAAACGACGTTTTCCCCCACACACAGTCAATTAAAGTGACGTTTTTAAAAACGTCATTTTTTTTCATCACATAAAGTGATGGTGTGTACGCGGCATTAGCATAGGAGATAAGCAAAGGTCTCTGTAGAGCAGTTGTAAAGGGACAGGCCCGGATTCACAAAGCACTTGCGCCGACGTATCTCCAGATACGCCGCGTAAGGGCAAGTATGCGCCGTCGTATCTGTGCGCCGGGCCCACAAAACTAAGATACGCCTAAAAACAGGCTTCATCCCACCGACGTAACTTGCCTACGCCGGCGTAGAGTGGGCGCATATTTACGCTGGAAGCATTTGGCGCTCCCATTGATTTCCTATTCAAATATGCAAATGGGGGAGATACGGCGATTCACGAACGTACATGCGCCCGACGCAGTGCGCGTAAAGTCATACATCCGGCGTAAATTTATGCCCCATAAAGGAGGTGTAACTCAGCAGCAGACATGCAAAGCTCTGCACCAGGGAACACAAGCCGGCGTATTTTACGTAGTTTACGTTGGACGTGAATATGACTGGGCGTAGGTTACTCTCACGCCATAGGCAGTGATCCGGAGTATCTTAGGCAGTTGTTCCGACGTGATTGTGAGCATGTGCACTGCGATGCGTCCACGGGACGGCGCATGCGCCGCTCGTTATACGTATCTGTCTGGCGCTCTGCCCATCATTTGCTTGGGGTCACGTCTCATTTGCATGGCTCACGCCCACTTCCACTTACGCCGACTTACGCCTAGGAAACCCAGCGCAGTTTTGGGAGCATTAGCTTTGTGAATTCAATGCTTGCCTCTCTGCACTGCGTCGGCGTAGTGTACAGGAGATACGCTATGGCGGCATAAATGTGCGCCAATGTCTGTGAATCCGGGCAACAGTCGTTAGTCCTTACCAGTGGAGGCCCACTCATTAGGGGCGCAGGGGCGTCACCCCCCCCAATCCATGTGTCCGGCCCATAATCACCATGGAGGGGGCTGGACGCATGGATTTCAGTGGGGTGTTAGTAAAAGTTTGGTGAGAGACGATTCGCGCTTTTCAGTCTTCATAAGGCTCTAATTGGCTTCAAAAAGGGTGGGTTCTGCACCCCAAGCCCGCCCACTTGTGTGATGTGTGCAGTGGTGGTTGGAGCTGATAAGCAGTGGAGAGGAGGATTAGAGGAGCGGAAGAGGAGGCGGGGGAGCTGGCGGCAGCCAATGAGCGTGCAGTCTCAGGCGGTGACATGTGCAGAGGCAGAGTTGCTGTGCAGCCTGAACTGGGAGAAGAAAGATGGCAATATCTGTCATTCGATCATGCTGCAGCCTAGCAATGTCAACCTGGCTGCTCTCCTACTGCTATGTCCATCTGCTGTGCATGGACTTTAGGGTGGACGAGAAGGATGGGAAGCTGTGACCGTGGATGGGGTAAGTACAAAACCTGGTGGAGGGCTTTGTCTGGTGCCCCCCCCCACAAAAAAATGGAGCACCAGCCGCCACTGGTCCTAACTCTTAAGCTGGCTAGCTTAGAGGCCCAACTGCACAGTTGGTGCACATAAGAACAGTCCCAGTGAGTGTTCTTTTTTTGCCCACAAAGCAGAGCAGCTTCTGTATCACAATGGTTCTCATGATGGATGGAGCACTTCCCAATGGCTCTCAATCAGAAGTCATGCCCAAGAGCACTCAGTGACAGCTTGGTCAGTGTGCTGGTAGTGTGCCGTGAATACGCTCTCAGCACACAACCTTCTGCCACTGTGCACACATACACTATAATATCAAAAGTATTGGGACACCTGCTTTTACACGCACATGAGCTTTAATGGCATCCCAGTCTTAGTCTTTGGGGTTCAATATTGAGTTGGCCCACCCTTTGCAGCTATAACAGCTTCAACTCTTCTGGGAAGGCTGTCCACAAGGTCTAGGAGTGTGTCTATGGGAATGTTTGACCATTCTTCCAGAAGAGCATTTGTGAGGTCAGGCACTGATGTTGGACAAGAAGGTCTGGCTTGCAGTCTCTACTCTAATTCATCCACCCCAGACTCACTCATCCATGTCTTTATGGAACTTGTTTTGTGCATGGCACGCAGTCGTGTTGAAACAGGAAGGGGCCATCCCCAAACTGTTGCCACAAAGTTGGGAGCACGAAATTGTCTAAAATCTATTGGTATGCAGACACCTTAGGCCCCGTACACACGAGAGGATTTATCCGCGGATACGGTCCACCGTACACACGAGAGGATCCATCCGCTGGAATTGATCAGCGGATCGGTTTCAGCGGATAGATCCCCTGGTGTGTACAATCCAGTGGATCTGTTTCCGCGGATTTTTATCCCCTGGGATGGATTTCCAGCGGATAAAAATTTGAAGACATGCTTTAAAATCTATCCGCTTGAATCCATCCCAACGGATTGATCCGCTGGTCTGTACAGACTCACCGGATCAATCCGTCCGAATGAATCCCTCGCATGCGTCGTAATGATTCGACGCATGCGTGGAATTCCTTATATGACAGCGTCGCGCATGTCGCCGTCATCATCGCGGCGACGGCGCGACACGTCATCGCGATGGGATTTCGATCCGATGGTGAGTACACTCCATCGGATCAAAATCCTCGCAAATCCTCGAGAGGATTTATCCGCGGAAACGGTCCGGTGGACCGTATCCGCGGATAAATCCTCTCGTGTGTACGGGGCCTAAGAGTTCCCTTCACTGGAACTAACCCCTGCACTAACAACCCCTGAAAAAACAACCCTACACCCATAGGTGTGCGCAGCCTATTGCATTAGGGTGTGGACTCCAAAGCTCAAGCACATATGCGTGCGTGTGCATGTGTATATATACTGACAGTGGGCCATATTCTGGTAGAAAGTAGGCGGGCGGCGCGTAAGCCATTTACACTCCGCCACTCCAACCTACAGGAGCAAGTGCTGTATTCCCCAAACACTTGCTCCGTAGTTTGGGGCGGCGTAGTGTAATTGGCCCGGCGTATCCCCGCGTATATCCAAGGGGGCGGCTTGTATTTAAATGAAGCGCGCCCCCGTTTCGAACGAACTGCGCATGCGCCGGGCTTAAAATAGCCCAGTGCGCATGCTCCAGTTCTCGGTGTAAAACGTCAATGACGCCGACGTGTGCGTCATTGACGTAAAGTCGTATTCGCGGACGACTTAGTAAAACGACGTACCCGACGGGAAAACACGACGCGGACCCGACGCCATATTTAACATGGCCTACGTGGGACTGGCGTAAGGTTACCCCTCATATAGCAGGGGTAACCTTACGCCTACGCAAACGACGTTAGCGACGGTTACGCGACGCGATTTCCTTCGTGAATCGGCGTATCAGGCTCATTTGCATAAACAAATGAGACCTGTACGTAAACGCCACCTAGCGGCCGGCGGAGTAATTACATTTAAGATCCGACAGTGTAAGTGACTTACACATGTCGGATCTTAAGCGTATCTATGCGAAAATGATTCTAAGAATCAGTCGCATAGATACGCGGGTCAAAAAAGAGAGATACGATGGAGTATCCTGAGATACTCCATCGTAACTATACTCAGAATATGGCCCTGAGTCAGTAGAGAAGTGGACGGTGTCATAAGGGCAGAGATTAGTGTCAGTAGGGCAGTTACAATATTATTAAAAAACATTTTTTTTGAAAAATAAGGAGAATTTTTACTTTTATTTGGTGAAATATCAGTGGTCTAAACATTGGAAATATGCACCACATTTGGTGATTAGGGTGTTCCCAGGCACACCCTGTGCGCACGCCTATGCCTACACCATTATCCCCCCTCTGTCAAATGATTTGGACCAGTGCACAAAGCAAGGTCCATGAAGACATGGATGAGCGAGTTTGGGGTGGAGGAACTTGACTGGTCTGTGCAGAGTCCTGACCTCAACCTGATAGAACACCTTTGGGATGAATTAGAGTGGAGACTGCGAGCCAGGCCTTCTTGTCCACATCAGTGCCCTCACAAATGTGCTTCTGGAAGAATGGTGAAACATTCCCATAGAACACAGGTGTCAAACACAAGGCCTGTGGGCTGAATCCAGCCCTCGCACCTCTCCTGCAGCTGCAGGAGAGCTCCAGCCCTCCTCTGGTTCTACTCCAGACCCCTACTTTCTGCTTTCAAGCAATACATCCAGCTTCCTTCCAGTAGCAGCATAAGAAAAGGGGGGTGCACTGTGATGTAAGGGAGAGTGGGGGACCCAACTTCTGATGGTGGGGGGGCTCTTGACATCTAATGTAAGGGGAGGGGAAGCGCTGGACATCTAATCTTACAGATACAACAAGCATTTTTGAGGGCAATCATAATGCTGATGCGGCCCACGATGAAATTGAGTTTGACACCCTTGCCATAGACACATTCCTAAACCTTGTGGACAGCCTTCCCAGAAGAGTTGAAGCTGTTATAGCTGCAAAGGGGGGGGGGGGGGCAACTCAATATTGAACCCTACGGACTAAGACTAGATGCCATTAAAGTTCATGTGTGTGGGTCAAGGCTGGCGTCCCAATACTTTTGACAATATAGTGTACATGTGGTGGTTGGGCGTTAAAGCCTACCATTCTTGTCATTGGATATATGTGGAAAATGGTTGGCAGGAGGTTAAGATAGGTAATCCTGTCTGTTGCATCATCTCCTAGCAAAATAAGCATTGTACCCTGCACCAGCTAGGGTCATTTCCTGCAAACTCGTTGACTTGATGTTCTTAGCCAATAAAGATTTTGAACAACTTACCAAGCTAAATGACCATTTGTACCAGGCACTCCTAACCCCACACCCAAAAATAGATCCTCTGATTAATGATCCGTCAACTGTGATTAAAGAGACAGCAAACTTGGACCACGACTAGCTCACCATACACTGTGCTTTCACCACTTCACCAGCGTCTCTGATAGGCTTTCCGAGTACAGCCCTCGTCTCCCGCATGTCTTATCCTCGGAACGTACGGGGGGTGCGTTCCTTGGATAAGACTGACGGCCGTCTCAGCCAATCAGGTTTGCCGATTCTGGTTATCGGTAACCTGATTGGCTGAAGCGTCACCAAGGCGGGGGAAGACATCGAGGGACGTCTAAGGATTAAGGTAAGTGCATTTTACAGGGCACAGCGGCGACAATGGGCACAGAGGCGACAACGGACACAGTGGCATCAATGGGCACAGTAGTGATAATGTGCACAGTGGCAACAATTAAAGGGCACAGTGACATGCACAGTGGCAACAATGGGCACAGTAGCGACAATGGGCACAGTGGCATCAATGGGCGCAGTGGCATCAATGGGCACAGTAGTGACAATGGGCACAGTGGCGACAATTAAAGGGCACAATGGTGACAATTGGCACAGTGGCGACAATTGAGGGGCATAGTGGTGACAATTGGCACAGTGGCGACAATTGAGGGGCACAGTGGCTGCGTTTGCTGGCATGGCGCAGTGGTGACAATTGATGGCACAGTGGCTGTGTTTGATGGCATGGCACAGCGACGGCATGGCTCTGATAGACACTTCCGCACAGCCAGCCAGCTGCCGTTATTCAGGTGGTCAGCTCTCAATTTCCGGCCACCTGAATAGACCAGCGGCAGTTGGCAACAAAAACATACATTCATGCAATGCATGAATGTATGTTATTTTCAGTGGCGGTGCGGAGCCAGAGGGGGTGGCGCTCCAGCGCCCTCTATGGCCGGACCGCCGATGCCGAACGCAGTACTGCACACCACTTTGGCTTGAATCCTGATAGTTTTGCGGGACAACACTCTCAAACCGAGTTAGGATTTAAAATACAGCGCTCGTATTGCGAAATGCTCGTTAACCGCAATCCGAGGTTCCACTGTATATGTAAAATGTATTTCGACTCTCATTAGTCCGGCACTACCAACCAATTTTTCAGATTCGCAGCAGTTACGCAACCTTTTTTATTTATTCTCATTGTGCCTGAACTCTGCTTTTCTTTTATGTGAAGCTGTACAGGCAAAGCCTCATTCATAGACTGACGAATATTACCATTTTAATGCTTATTATAGATCACAATTATGCAGATATATGAGATACATTCAATAAATGACTTTCTACGGCAATGAGTCATTTATTATGCGTGGCACAGGCGGAGGCTAGCATAACTTTCACTAAACAAGAACACTTCTAAACACTGAAAACGTGTTAGAAATGCCGAATGTGCAAAAGTGCCTGTGTGGAAATAATTTATGCCAACCTTTTAAAGGAAATCTCTAAAGTTTAAGAGCCCATACCAGGCAATGTATCATGTTGACTTTAAAAGAGTCAACAATTTAAAAAGAATCTAGTGTTTAAAGCAGCCTTTCTCCATCTTTTTACCCCAGTGGAACCCTTGAAATAATTTCCGGGTCTCAAGGAACCCCTACTAAATCCAATTATTTGGAGATGAGTGGAAAGAAAAAGGCCCATACATTGGTGATGACTTGAAAATACGACAGCTAAAAAAAGATCTTCGGTGTTAAACTGCTGGCTCTACCACAGCGGTCCTCAAACTACGGCCCTCCATCTGTTCAGGAACTACTAGATAGATTCAGGTAGATTGGAATATATTTAGGGCGGCGTAGCCTAGCCTGTTTAGGCTACACCGCCGTAAATTAACTAGGCTAGTAGTGATTTTGAATCTACTTACCTGCTAATCTACGGCGGCGTAGCCTCAAACGAGCGGGCGTAAGGGCGCCTAATTCAAATGACTTGGAGGGGGGCGTGTATCATGGTAATGAGGCTTGACCTCACGTTTTTTGACGTTTTTTTACACTGCGCATGCGCCGGCCGACTACATATCCCAGTGCGCATTTCGGCTAAGTACGCCGTACGGGCCTATTGATTTTGACGTGGACGTAAACGACGTAAATCCCGATTCGCGGACGACTTACGCAAACTACGTAAAAATTTCGAATTTCGCGGCGGGAACGGCGGCCATACTTAACATTACTATTCCACTAGAGCATAGCTCTAACTTTAGGCGGCCTATCTCTTACGGAAACGACGTAATTCGACTGCGTCGGCCTGGCGTTCATTTGTGAATCAGCGTATCCCCTCATTTGCATAATCTACGCCGGCCGCAATGGAAGCGCCATCTAGCGGCCATCAACAACATTGCAATCTAAGATAGGACGGCGCAAGCCGTCGTATCTTAGATATGTTTAAGTGTATCTCTGTTAGAGAATACACTTAAACATAGGTCGGTGCAGATTCAGAGTTAGGTCGGCTTATCTGTAGATAAGCCGGCCTAACTCTTTCTGAATCTACCTAAATGCCTGCAATGCCTCATGGGACTTGTAGTTCCGCAACAGCTGGAGGGCCGTAGTTTGAAGATCCCTGCCACCATGTGGTGTAGGTCTCTGGAACTATTAGGTGGATTCAGAGAGAGTTAGGCCAGCGTATCAGTAGATACGCCGACCTAACTCAGGAACCTGCGCCGTCGTAAGTTTAAGTGTATTCTCAAACTGAGATACACTTAAACCTATCTAAGGTACAACAGCCTGCGCCGTCGTATCTTTGCAATATTTAGGCTGGCCGCTAGGTAGCGCTTCCGTTGAGTTTGGCGTAGAATATGTAAATGCCTAGATACACCTATTCACGAACGTACGCTTGCCCGTCGCAGTAAAGATACTGGTTGGCTCCTTGAGCACTATAAGTTTGGCCGGCATTGCTCTATGGACATTACCCATGATTAAGTCACGTGGCAAGTGACGCAACGCGTGGGGGAGGAGTCTGCTGTACGAGATCTGTCGGAAGTTCCCGAGTGAGGACCTCTACACCTTTTGTTGCTGAGTGGCTTGATTCAAAGACGGGGAGAGCGTGAGTGGATCGGCGCATAGCATTGGCAGCGGTATTGTCGTGTCTGGCTGTATTACACTATTGTGTTTCCCTTTTTCTTACATGTCCCACACCTGTTGTGGTGTATTGAAGAGGGGGGCTGAAGCCTGTTTTTTGCACCATCGCTAATGACCAAGGCTGTGTCGTGGAGCTACTGAAGTGATTTGAAGCTGAGTATAAGATACCTGTTTCACAGAGCTGTTGTATCCAGTGACACTCTCACGCTGCTGCTAATCAACATTGTTTAACCCTATTTTACCATCTACTCTATAGGGACGGTATTCTGAGATTGAGTACTATTTGATGCTCTGAATTAATTAGCTTTGTATTAATTTATTAATTAATTTTTATACACTAATTTTTTTTTCCTCATCTATATATATTTTGTGTGCTTCACCCCACTGTGGCAACACGACTAATCCCCTATTCAGGGTTTTGAATTATTATCACAATTGGATTGATCTTAGTAAGGTATCACATAAATTAGTTGTTTTTAGCGCATATGTTTATATTTTTCACTGGTTGGCTCCCGCTGTGCTCTGGGAGCCGAGTGTTCCCAGAGCACAACGGGGGGGGAGGGCGCAGTAAACCCAAAACTGTGTGGCCGGAAGTGGGTGCAAATACCTGTCTTTAGACAGGTATCTGCACCCCCCTCCCCCCTGAAAGGTGTCAAATGTGACACCGGAGGGGGGGAGGGTTCCGATAAGCGTGAGTTCCACTTTAGGGTGGAGCTCCGCTTTAAGGCGCAGAACAGAGAACCCAAAAATGAGTGGCTCCTTCGGGGGTCGCACTACAAAATATATATATTTAGCAATGATATAATATGAATGTAATCGAAATGGATATCACTCTCCCTTCACATGTGATTTGTCCTGCTTATCTCTCCCTCCAGACACCGTCGCAAGAAATGTACATTACCTACCAGCCGGGATCAACAGAATGAGAATCTCCAGTATTCATTAATCATATTATCAGTTCTGTATGTTATTCTGAAGGACGTGTTCTGTGTCATTAAGTAACAATGTATAACCTTCCCCATTACATATTGGGGTGACTCTGCACCATTGCAGGACCGCACTGTGATCCCTGTCACTTTATATTCTACATGTCGGTGCCAGCGAGAAGATGACCCAGACGGCAGAGTAACAGTACACAGGGAATTATCTGTACAAGTATGTATAGAGAGCAGCATGTAATTACACGCGTGGCTTGGCTGATGTATAGCTGCTATGATAAGAATGTGGTTTCCAAGGACACGCAAAAGCTGCAGGAGATCCTTGAAGGACTGGAGGTGCGCTGAACACCAATGGGCTGTTCAATAAGCATTGCACAGTGCAGGAACCCAAACCCAGGACCGTCCGTGATTGGATGCTTTAGCTACTGCGCTTAGCTACCTAATAGATGAGCCAGACTTGCATTCAGCTTAAATAGAAATGAAAGGCAAAACATCTGTTTATAGATATAAAAACACAGTGGCCCGGATTCAGGTAGATTTGCCCCTTTCTTGCGGAGGCGCAGGGCAACGTTTTTGCAAGGACGTCATTTGCTTCAAAGTGAACGTGAATGGCGTCCAGCGCCATTCACGAATCACTTACGCAAATTACGTAAAATTCGAACGTCGCGACGCGGGAACGACGGGTATACTTTAGCAAAGGCTGCCCCTGCTATTAGAAGGGGCAGCCTTACGCTAAACACGCCGTACGGAAACGATGTAAATTGCGTACGCAGGGCTCGCGCAACATTGTGAATCGGTGTTAGTATGCAATTTGCATACTATACACTGAGCACAATGGGAGCGCCCCCTAGCGGCCATTGCAAGAATGCAGCCTAAGGCCCCGTACACACGAGAGGATCTATCCGCTGGAATTTATCCGCGGATCGGTTTCAGCGGATAGATCCGCTGGTGTGTACGATCCAGCGGATATTTTTCCGCGGATATTTTTCCGGGCGATGGATTTCCAGCGGATAAAAATTTCTTAGCATGCTAAGAAATCTATCCGCTGGAATCCAGTCCAGCGGATTGATCCGGTGGTCTGTACAGACTCACCGGATCAATCCGTCCGATTCCCTCCCTCGCAATGATTCAACGCATGCGTGGAAGTCCTTATATTTCAGCGTCGCGCACGTCGCCGCGTCATCATCGCGGCGACGGCGCGACACGTCACCGCGGAGGGAATTCCGCGCGGATTTTGATCTGATGGTTAGTACAACCATCAGATCAAAATCCGCCAGAGGATTTATCCGCGGAAGCGGTCCGGAGGACCGTTCCCGCGGATAAATCCTCTCGTGTGTACGGGGCCTAAGATATGCGTGGCATAAGAGCCTTATGCCACGCAGATTTTAGGCTGCAGTCGGCGTTACGATGTTCCTGAATCAGGAGCATTCGTAACGCCGGAGCAAGTAAGCAATTGCGCTGTGTAACCTATGGTTACACAGGCGCAATTGCTTCTTGAATCTGGGCCACTATAAATACCTTTTCTCTCTTTTTTTTTTTTTTTTTTTTATACGCGATCCTATACCCTCTCTTCTCAGCTGGGGGGAGGAGAAACAGCATCACACTGAGCTTCCGAGTGAAAGGCTGTGCAGGGGGGGGGGGGGGTTCAGGACAAGACTGATCATTGGAGGAAAGCAGGCTGAGTTCAAAGCATAGCTAGAGAACTGATCGCAGGGTGTTGTCCTGCTTAGCATGGTCAGTTTTTACCCACTTCAATACTGGCCACTTTTGCCCCCATCCTTCCCAGACCAATTTTCAGCTCTCTGGCACTTTCAATGACAATTGCGCGGTCATGCATCGCTGTACCCAAATGACATTTTTATAATTGTGTTCACACAAATAGAGCTTTCTTTTGGTGGTATTTATTCACCACTCCGCTTTTTATTTTTTGCGATATAAGCGAAAAAAGAATGGAAATTTGGAAAAAAAAAAACAATATTTTCTTCTTAAAATTTTTAAAGAAATCCAATAAAATCGAATCTTGTCATGAATTGAAGCCAAAATGTATTCTGCTACATCTTTGGTTAAAAAAATCCTGTGTATAATAATTGGTTTGTGTGCAGGTGATCACGGACATATGTGTGCAAATGATCATTGGGACATGTGATTTTACTGTTACATATGTGGGGGACAGGCGTTTTTACTGTGTGGGGACACAGTCTGTCAGAACTCACAGGGTGTATCTGGCTTTTATGTTGCCGTTCTGACCTGTGAAAATCTCTGGTCGGAACGGCAGTGTAGTTGCAGTAGGCAGATACACCCTGTGCAGATCGTGGCTGACTTGCTGTGTTGTTAAAGCGGGAGTTCACCCTAAAAAAAATGTTTACCCTTAGGCCGGGTACTAACGAGCAAACATGTACGATGAAAGCGGTCCGTCGGACCGTTTTCACCGTACATGCCTGCCAGAGGGCTTCTGTACGATGGTTGTACTAACCATCGTACAGAAGTCCGCGCGTAAACACTACGTGGGGCGTGTCCGCGTCGTCGCGGCGACGATGACGCGGCGACGTGGGCGGGCCTGCCATTTAAAGGCTTCCACGCATGCGTCAAAGTCATTCGACGCATGCGAGGGACGGCGGGCGCTCGGACATGTACGGTAGGTCTGTACTGACGACCGTACATGTCCGAGCGGGCAGGATTCCAGCGGACGGTTTTAAAACACGTCCAGGAATATTTGCCTGCTGGGAAAAGGCCCGGCGGGCAAATGTTTGCTGGAATTCGGCCCGCTCGCGCCTACACACGACCGAACATGTATGCTGAAACTGGCCCGCGGACCAGTTTCAGCATACATGTTTAGTCGTGTGTACGGGGCCTTAGATTCATGCTCATTTTGTCTAGGGGAATCGGCTAGTTTTTTTAAAATCGAAGCTGTACTTACCTTTTTAGAGAGCGATCTTCTCCGCCGCTTCCGGGTATGGGTCTTCGGGACTGGGCGTTCCTTCTTGATTGACAGTCTTCCGACAGGCTTCCAACGGTCGCATCGAACCCACGACACGAGTAGCCGAAAGAAGCCGAACGTCGGTGCGGCTCTATACGGCGCCTGCGCACCGACGTTCGGCTACTTTCGGAAAATCGTGACGAGATGGATGCGACCGTCGGAAGCCTGTCAATCAAGAAGGAACGCCCAGTCCCGCAGCCCATACCCGGAAGTGGCGGAGAAGATCTCTCTCTAAAACGGTAAGTACAGCTTCGATTTTAAAACAAATAGCCGATTCCCCTTGACAAAATGAGCATCAATCTAAGGTTAAAAATTGTAATTTCCGGGTGAACCTCCACTTTAAGGAATGTGATTTTAGCCCTGCAGAGGAGGAGCAGTATAGAGTGCAATTGGAACAGAGCTCAGCAGCTGAGAATAGCATCCAGGGTGGAGGGGGTGGTCAGGGGGCTTTGGGGGGGGGGGGGCAAAGCAACGTGACCCCAAATAAGGAGCCTGCTGCCCCTCAGGGGGTGTTGAGGGGATTTGTTTTAGCAATTTCTGAAGGTCAGTGTTGGCAGGTGTGTGGGTGGAAGGTCACCTCCCGGGGGTGTGTGTCTTTTCCCCAGTTGTCAGGGAAGTGGGGTAAGCGGGCATCCCTGGGTGGGGGAATACAGAGAATCGCAGCTGGTAACTAGGAGACAATAAGGGGTGTCTTACCTCACCAGTGACATCGGTCCCATCATGGCTACAGGATGGTACTCTCCTCCTCTTAACTAGTGTTGAGCAGAATACGCCATATTCGATTTTGCGATATATCACGAATATATAGCCGAATATTCGAGAAATATTCGCTAAATTCGAATATTCGTGATATTTTATCGAAATTAAATTTTTGCGAAATTTCGCTATTGCGAATGCGAAAATAATTGCGAAATTTCGATAACAGCGGAAGGAGCACTCTGATTGGCTCAGAATATTTGTGATATTTTGCACTCTGATTGGCTCAGAATATTCGTGATATTGTATCGAAATTTCGCAAAATGCGAATGCGATATTGATGGCGAAATTTCAACGACAGCGGAAGGAGCACTCTGATTGGCTCAGAATATTTGTGATATTGTATCGAAATTTCGCAAAATGCGAATGCGATATTGATGGCGGAATTTCGACAACAGCGCTAGGAGCACTCTGATTGGCTCAGAATATTTGTGATATTGTATCGAAATTTTGCAAAATGCGAATGCGATATTGATTGCGGAATTTCGACAACTGCTGGCTCTGATGCAAAAGAAGGGCGGAGAAAATAATCGCGCGATATTCCGATTGCCGAATAATCGCATTGCGATTTTTCGGCAAGATAAAATGATTGCTTCAGCTACTCGGCCCAAGGTCTCTAATCATACCAGCAATGCTTTTAGACGTCGATGGAGATCACTAGGATGTGATCTGTTCTAAAAATAAAATTGAAAAAATTCGAATATTCGGAATAGCGAATATTCACAGCGAAATTCGAAATATATCGCGAATACTCGAATATACCATATTTGAGCCGAATATTCGCAATACGAATATTCGTGAGCAACACTACTCTTAACTCGCTGAGCTTGGTTACAATTCCATGTTGTCAGCACACAGCACAGACACTTCCCCATCCTGGGCTGTTCTCATTCCATGCTTCTCTCCATTCAGGAAATGGCTCACAGCTTCTCCACAGCCAATAAGAACAGAATAGTTCCTCCTCTGGATCAACTGTGGGTATAGAATTGGGTATATGGAATTGTATGATATTATTATTATTATTTTTTTTATGGTTGAACTGGATGGACTAGTGTCTTTTTTCAACCTGACTAACTATGACTAACTATAACTATAACTAAGGGCAGGGCCGCCATCAGGAATTATGGGGCCCCTTACACAGCTTCAGGCATGGGCCCCCTGGAGCAGAGAACCGAGGGGGGGGGGGGTGCTGCCGCCATAAATTGAGAAGCGGAGGGGGTTGCCGCGGATTGAGAAGCGGGGGGGCCTTTACACAAAAACGAAGAAATAAAGAAAAAAATATATAAAAAAAGGGGGGTAGCCATCCGGGGCCCTGGGGACCTCTGGGCCCTTTAATAAAAATAAAAAATATATATAAAAAAATATATATTTTTTTTTTTTAAAAAGGGGGTTGCCATCTGGGGCCCTGGGGACCTCTGGGCCCTTTAATATTATATATATATATATATATATATATATATATATATATATATAAATGTATGTGTGTGTGTGTGTGTATATATATATATATATATATATATATATATAAAGAAATTGCAAAAAAGGGGGGTTGCCATCCAGGACCTCTGGGCCCTTTAATAAAAATGAAAAAAAGAAACCTCTGGGCCCTTTAATAATAATAATAAATATATATATATATATATATATATATATATATATATATATATATATATATATATATATATATATATATATATATATATATATATATATATATAAAATTAAAAATAAACATTTATGAAAAAAAAGGGGGGTTGCCATCCAGGGCCCTGGGGACCTCAGGGCCCTTTAATAATAATAATAAAAAAATATATATATATATATATACAAAAATAAAAAAATAAACATTTATAAAAAAAAAGGGGGGGTTTGCCACACATGGGGCCCTGGGGACCTCTGAGCCCTTTAATAATATATATATATATATAAAAAATATATATATATAAAGAAAAAAAAATATATATATAAAAAAATATATATAAAAAAAATATATTTTTTTTATAAAAAAAGGGGGGTTGCCATCCGGGGCCCTGGGGGCATATGGGCCCTTTAATAATAATAATAATAATAATAATAATAATAATAATAATATATATATATGGGGACCTCCGGACTTCTAAAAAAAAAAAGGCTCTTTATTAAAAAATAAAATAAAAATATATATAACAAATATTTTTTTTTATAAAAAAATAAATAAAAAAAGGGGGGTTGCCATCCGGGGCCTCCGGGCCCCTGGGGACCTCCGGACCTCTAAAAAAAAAAATTTGCCCTAAAAAAAAAAAAAAAAAAAAATGTTTTTTTTTTTTTTTTTTTAAAGGGGGTTTCCAATCCGGGCCCCTGGGGACCTCCGGGCCCCTTACAGGTGTAATGCCTGTACCCCCCTGATGGCGGCCCTGACTAAGGGTGTGGAATGCAAAGTGGAAGCCCAGTACTTGAGCGTGGCATTGGGGCCCTTGGGCAGATCAGAGCTGGACTTTGTGGAGGATATGATATGGCAGGGTGGCTGCAGGAGCCCCCTGGAGCTAGGGGCAGGGTTGCAATTGTGACCCCTGCAACCCCTTATGCTACGCCCATGGGGACACAGACAGCAATAAAATCTGACAGAGATTCTAACCCATCACTACTCTAACCAACACTAAAAACAGGTTTGGCTTTAGGGATATACTTTAATAGTGCATTTTATACATAGTTACATTGGGCCAGATTCACGTAGAATTGCGGCGGCGTAACGTATCATAGATACGTTACACCACTGCAAGTTTTCAGCGCAAGTGCCTGATTCACCAAGCACTTGCGTGAAAACTTATGCTGGCAGCCTCCGGCGTAAGCCTGCGTAATTTAAAGGAGCGTGTGCCATTTAAATTAGGCGCGCTCCCGCGCCGGACCTACTGCGCATGCTCCCTTTTGAATTTCCCGCCGTGCTTTGCGCGAAGTGACGTAATTTTTTCGAACGGCGACGACGTGCGTAGCGTACTTTCGTATTCCCGGACGTTTTACGCAAGACCAAAATTTTTTTTAATTTCGACGCGGGAACGACGGCCATACTTTAAACAGCACATACGTGTGCTGTCTAAAATTAGGGCAGGTCAAACGACGACTAACTTTGCGACGGGAAACTAGACTAGCAGCGACGCAGCGAACGCAAAAAAACGTGTATCGCCGTAACTACTAATTTGCATACCCGACGCTGGTTTACGACGCAAACTCCCCCCAGCGGCGGCCACGGTATTGCATCCTAAGATCCGACAGTGTAAAACAATTACACCTGTCGGATCTAAGGGATATCTATGCGTAACTGATTCTATGAATCAGTCGCATAGATAGTCTGAGAGATACTCCGTCGTATCTCCGCTGTGAATCTGACCCTTTGTACCTTTGCATTTACCATATCTGGTTGAATTCCCTGGAAGACGCCACCACTACCCCACCACACCACTTTGTCCAATCAAAGAACGCTTTGCAGTCATTCAGAGGATTCAAATAATTTTCTGAATGGCGCCTGTGCCAACTTAGTTGCTGAGCTCCTGTGTTCGGAATGCAGCAGGGCACATGCTCGGCATGAGACTGAGAAGCTAGTGGAGTTCACAGGAGCGGTGTCTACTTAATTGACTTCAAGCTTCCAGGGCCATCGGCCAGGTATGGTATATACTGCACATAGTAAAATTGGTCCAAGCTGGACCTCTTTACATTTTCCAAAGCAGTCTTTGAATGTGCCATCAGCCTGAGAAGATCCTGCCACTGGATAGCCAGGGACAGTGTCCATGTTACCCAGATAGTGATGCCACTGATGTGGACACCTAAAGTAGGACATGTCATTATACTGATCCTGATCATCAGATATAATCCCAGTGTTAATATTGAATACTTTAATCTCTTTATATCTAGTCATCTGAGCATTCTGGGAACCAGAAATACATAAAAATCAGTTTCGTAGATCGAGACTTTCCTTGGAAGCTGAATCTGCTGCACACCAGACAAGGAGGAACGAATCTCATCTCTTCTGCTCTGCTGGCTGATCAAGTAAATGGGCAAGAGTCAGGACGAGGACGTAACCTGGCCTGCGGGGACTTCTAATCACACAGTGAGGCGGCGAGTTAAACTGAATTGAAGGAAACATACTGTTCTATTTAAAGGGGGGGGGGGGGTGCAAGCTGGAAATCTACTTCCATGTTGTAATTTTAGACAGAGAGACAGACTAGCTTGGCCTTATGTATTTAAAGTGTATGGAAAATCCTAATGATGAACTTTAGTATTTGCTCCCTTTTGGTCTGTTTCATTTCTACTGGATGGCTGTACTCTACCTGGTAATGGGATTTCATAGGAAGCCTTCCATTAGCACTACTAGGCCATATCCACACTTACCACTTGTATCACCCCAACATATTTGGACCACACAGGAATGGAGTTCCATAGCAGCCCTTTATTACAGAATCCAGTTTAATAAATAATAATAATTAAAAGATATAAACAAAATTGGGTTGATTTTTCTTGAAGGCACCAGGAAATAAACAGCAAAACAGGTCCTTCTGGACTGCTGATGGTTGCCATGAGTACAGCCACACACAGGTGAAAGAGAAGCCAGTCAGAGTTTTTTTGTGAAGGTTGCATGGCAGTGTACGCATCGCAGGAGCGGATCCAGGGGGGGCAATGGGGATGAGAGAAAGGGTGACAGGCAGCACGGGTGGCTCCGCGGGTGACATTGCGGCAGTTCCGCGGGCAGCTTGGTCGGTGAGTGGGCAGGTGAGTGAGCTGGCGAGCAACTGGGCGGCTCCGTGTTTGAGCAGGCTGCTGGCCAATCAGGGAGCCGGCGGGCAGGAAAGCAGAGATATGACATCATCACTCACTGCTAATGCCCGCCCTGCATTCCTGCAGTTCCGCCCTCACTGCAGGCAGCCTGAGCAGCAGAGAGATTACATCATCTCTCTGCTGTCTGACTCTGGGACACAGCAGGAGACCACCTTAGCAGGAAAGTGACACAGCAGGTTACAATCCGTATCTGGTGGCAAGCGACGTAGCAAGTGACAATCCGCATCTGGTGGCTGGTGACTTGGCAAGTGACAATCTGCATCTGGTGCCAGGCGACATGGTAAGTGACAATCCGCATCTGCTGACAGGCAACGTAGCAAGTGACAATCTGCAACGTGTGGCAGGTGAGGTGGCAAGTGACAATCCGCAACATATGGCAGGTGACTGTCAGGACCGTTAAGGTAAGTACTCACCGAGGCCGAGAGCGGCTACCTTTGCGACTCTGTGCACCTCACCCCCTGGTGGTGGTAACAGCGAGGAGGGGCACAAAGAGGGACCGGCTACCAGCAGCGGAAGATGGTTAGACGAGAATCACTGGAGATGTGATGCGAAGACACCAGGGGAGCTGTGGTAGATATAGCAGAGATGCAGGTGCAAAAACAAAGTCCAGAAGGCTGGGAGCCCGTTCAGGTCAGGACAACAGGAGATCCAAGAAGCAAGCCAAATGGTCAGGGGTTCCGGAAGGCAGAGAGTCCAAGTCAGTAAGCCAATGGTCAAAGGGAGTGGAGACGGCAGCAGGTCCAATAAACAATCAAATAGTCAGGGGTTCCGGAAGGCAGAGAGTCCAAGTCAGTAAGCCAATGGTCAAAGGGAGTGGAGACGGCAGCAGGTCCAATAAACAATCCAGGGGTCAAGTGCAGGAGAAGGCAAAAGAGTAGTCAAGTCCAGATCCGGGTCAAACAGGTAAAGGTTCAGGTTTCTTCAAGGTGTTTCAAACAAGGTAAAGCTGACAACGAACCAGCAATTTGCAAGGAGGAAGGGGCTGGCTTAAATAGGCCGCTCAGGCCACTGATTGGTCCAAAGTAGCACAGGTTCAGAACCAGGCTCCAACGGACAGCAAGCAGAATAACACTGAGCAGTGGCTCAGAGGCAAAGAGCTGGACCTGTAATGGAGAGGTCCTGGGTTCAATTCCACCCAGAGCCAACTGGGCGATCATGACAGTCCCCCCCCCATTAGAAACGCCCTTCGGGCGTTTAAAGGAGCCCCCCCCCCCCCAGGCACCATCTTTAAGGTCTAAACCAAAAGGAATTAAAGCACCAACTACAGAGTCCGAAGTTTTTACTTTTTCTTCTTGGACTTTGTTGATCCTGGAGTTCTGGTAGGGGGTGCCCTCATCGCTTGCAAAGCCTGTTCAAATGTCACCAGATCCTGTTTACGATTACGAACCATGGTACCATTTGAGGCATATGTGCAGTCAGGTGGGAGCACTTCACTTGGGGAGATATGATCTGGAACTTCAACTGGGGACACAGATACTGAAGACACAAGAACTGGAACTGGGGACACAGGAACTGGAGACACCGGAACTGGAGACACCGGAACTGGAGACACCGGAACTGGAGACACCGGAACTGGAAACACCGGAACTGGAAACACCGGAACTGGAAACACCGGAACTGGAAACACAGGAACTTCAACTGGAGACACCGGGACTGGAGACACCGGGACTGGAGACACCGGGACTGGAGACAGCGGGACTGGAGACACAGGAACTGGAGACACCGGAACTGGAGACACCGGAACTGGAGACACCGGAACTGGAGACACCGGAACTTCAACTGGAGAGGTAGGTACCAATTCTGAGGCATAGAAAAAACTTCCAATAGTACCCATCTGAAGAACCTTTGGCCGAGGTGGGCGAGTTGGGCAGAGCGATATAAGGTGCCCGCTAGCACCACAATAAAAACAAAGTCCTAAGCCTCTCCTCCGCTCTCTTTCTATCTTGGATAGGCTGGACCGGATGGCCCCGATTTGCATAGGTTCCTCATCCTCCGAGGTAGGCGTGTGTGCATCCACAGGAATGTCAAGACCTTGTGATGGGGGAGCTTCATGGCTGGGCACATACAGAGTTTCATAATTTGGCACACACTGGGCTGGCTGGATGTCATAACCGTACTGGGGCTTCCTGTCCCTGGGTACCCGTAGGCCCCGTGAACTAAGAGCAGACCTTGGAGCGCTAGTCCTCATGGAAACAGGAATATATGAGTCCAGCGCAGACATGAACGTCTCCCAGCTGTCCAAGACTGGACTCTTTTCCTGCAACAGCAGATGAGCCCACGATTTGATCTGCCCTGTTAGCAAGTTGACGGAGGCTCGAACCTTAATATAATCCGTGGCATAGGTCCTAGGTTTAAGGGTGAACAACAGCTCACAATCAGTTTTAAAGCACAGGAAGGATGCACGGCTACCATCAAATTTTTCTGGCATGACAACAAACGGTTCATAACATGCTGGTTCCGGGGCTGGGCGTGCTGTCCCTTTAAATTTTTGGACTTCTTGTTGTAGTTTCAGAGTGGTATGGTTCAGGCTGGAGACTTGCAGAGCCAGGGAGGTGAGCATCTTGTACAAGTCTGCGGACTCCATATTTTTAGTCGGTCCATTATGCAAGGGTTTACCTTCTTGCAATTTCTGAAAAGCAACAGTCAATACAGACACCTGTTGGCACAGGGTTTCAAAGGGTGAGCGTGCCCTGTCGGTCTCAGACATATGGCTGGTTCATACTGTCAGGACCGTTAAGGTAAGTACTCACCAAGGCCGAGATGCCGAGGGCGGCTACCTTTGCGACTCTGTGCACCTCACCCCCTGGAGGTGGTAACAGCGAGGAGGGGCACAAAGAGGCACCGGCTACCAGCAGCGGAAGATGGTAAGACGAGAATCACTGGAGATGTAATGCGAAGACACCAGGGGAGCTGTGGTAGATATAGCAGAGATGCAGGTGCAAAAACAAAGTCCAGAAGGCTGGGAGCCCGTTCAGGTCAGGACAACAGGAGATCCAAGAAGCAAGCCAAATGGTCAGGGGTTCCGGAAGGCAGAGAGTCCAAGTCAGTAAGCCAATGGTCAAAGGGAGTGGAGACGGCAGCAGGTCCAATAAACAATCAAATGGTCAGGGGTTCCGGAAGGCAGAGAGTCCAAGTCAGTAAGCCAATGGTCAAAGGGAGTGGAGACGGCAGCAGGTCCAATAAACAATCCAGGGGTCAAGTGCAGGAGAAGGCAAAAGAGTAGTCAAGTCCAGATCCGGGTCAAACAGGTAAAGGTTCAGGTTTCTTCAAGGTGTTTCAAACAAGGTAAAGCTGACAACGAACTAGCAATTTGCAAGGAGGAAGGGGCTGGCTTAAATAGGCCGCTCAGGCCACTGATTGGTCCAAAGTAGCACAGGTTCAGAACCAGGCTCCAACGGACAGCAAGCAGAATAACACTGAGCAGTGGCTCAGAGGCAAAGAGCTGGACCTGTAATGGAGAGGTCCTGGGTTCGATTCCACCCAGAGCCAACTGGGCGATCATGACAGTGACATGGCAAGTGACAATTCACAATGTGTGGCAGGTGACGTGGCAAGTGGCAATCCACATCTGGTGGCAGGTGACACACTCGGGGCCCCCACTGATTCTGCCTTATGGTGAGTTGAACTTTTTCATTTTTATATTACAATGTAATAATAGAAATTATGAAAATGGGGGGGAACTAATGCGCAAATCAACCTAACCAAGGTGAGACTAAACTAAAAATGAATAAATAACATAAATAACAACTAATAAGCAGCAGCCACTACTAAAAATGCTCACGCACTAAACTGATACCCTAATAATAGAAATAATGTCCTTCAATCATCCTGACACCATAACAACCATGGTGCCAGGATGATTACTAGCCATTTCCCCGATAAATTTCCCCCCAAAAAAGTATTTTCTGGCAGTGCCCCTCCCGAGACTAGACTCTGGATCTGCCTCTGACACATCGCTAGGCCAAGGTGAAGGTATGTTACCAGATAGGCTGCACCGAGGAAGGTGGGAATCAGTTAAAATGCTTTTTTTAAGTAGAGTAGGAAAAGACTGGAACCCTAGTAAGATTTTAAATTCTGTTTGTGTCCCTGGTGCAGGTTTTGCCTCACTTCCTGTCTGATTAAACCATTGGTAATAGGACAGTAAGCGAGGGAAAATCTCTCTAATAAAGCCCTGGATAGCAGTAAAACCCAACAGGAGATCTTATTCTTCCTTATTATCCTACCAATAGCAGATATTCCATGCAGCTGATGCTTCTCGGGGTTCCTGTTCCTCCGCTCCGCCATCTTGGTTTTGGGTGGGTCGCTGTCAATTGCGAATGACTAAGGATGAGCCAAACACACCAGAACTTGTGAACAGACAAAAAATTTGTTCAAACGCGCGAACACCGTTGAAGTCTATGGGACACGAACATGAAAAACCAAAAGTGCTAATTTTAAAGGCTAATATGCAAGTTATTGTCATCAAAAGTGTTTGGGATCCGGGTCCTGCCCCAGGGTACATGTATCGATGCAAAAAAAGTTTTAAAAGCTACAGTTTTTTCGGGAGCAGTGATTTTAATAATGCTTAAAGTGAATCAATAAAAGAGAAATATTCCTTTAAATTTCGTGCCTGGGGGGTGTATAACCAGTTCCCGACCCCCGCATGTACATATACGTCCACAATATGGCACGTACAGGCACATGGGCGTACACGTACGTCCTCGCCTATTAGCGGGTGGGGGGTCCGATCGGGACCCCCCCCGCTACATGCGGAGGTCGGGTCCGCTCGGGGAGCGATCCGGGACCACGGCGCGGCTATTTGTTTATAGCCGCTCCGTCGCGATCGCTCCCCGGAGCTGAAGAACGGAGAGAGCCGTGTGTAAACACGGCTTCCCCGTCCTTCACTATGGCGGCGCATCGATCGCGTCATTCCCTTTATAGGGAAGACACGATCGATGACGTCATTCCTACAGCCACACCCCCAAACAGTTGTAAACACATACTAGGTGCACCCCAACTCCTACAGCGCCACCTGTGGTTAACTCCCAAACTGCAACTGTCATTTTCACAATAAAGAATGCAATTTAAATGCATTTTTTGCTGTGAAAATGACAATGGTCCCAAAAATGTGTCAAAATTGTCCGAAGTGTCCGCCATAATGTCGCAGTCACGAAAAAAATTGCTGATCGCCGCCATTAGTAGTAAAAAAAAAAAAAAATAATAAAAATGCAATAAAACTATCCCCTATTTTGTAAACACTATAAATTTTGCGCAAACCAATCGATAAACGCTTATTGCGATTTTTTTTACTAAAAATAGGTAGAAGAATACGTATCGGCCTAAACTGAGGAAAAAAAATGTTTTTATATATGTTTTTGGGGGATATTTATTACAGCAAAAAGTAAAAAATATTGCTTTTTTTTCATAATTGTCGCTCTATTTTTGTTTATAGCGCAAAAACTAAAAACCGCAGATGTGATCAAATACCACCAAAAGAAAGCTCTATTCGTGGGGAAAAAAGGACGCCAATTTTGTTTGGGAGCCACGTCGCACGACCGCGCAATTGTCTGTTAAAGCGACGCAGTCCCGAACTGTAAAAACACCTTGGGTCTTTAGGCTGCATATTGGTCCGGGGCTTAAGTGGTTAAAGTATGCCTGGAAAGGGGTGCATTTTCCCGTGTTTGGAACAGTCCTGCAGCCAAATGACATTTCTGAAGGAAAAAAAGTCATTTAAAACTACTCTTTATGAATTGTCGGGGCTAGGCAATACAGATACAACTCATTGAAAAAAAACGGCGTGAGTTCCCCCCCCCCCCCCCAGTCCATTATCAGGCCCTTTGGGTATGGTATGAATATTAAGGGGAACCCCAAACCAAAATTAGAAAAATTGCGTGGGGGTCCCCCCCAAATTCCATACCAGGCCCTTCAGGTCTGGAATGGATATTAAGGGGAACCCTGCGCCAATTTTTTTTCATTAGTAGGCTCATTCCCACTAATGACCCACAGGTAGTCTTCTACTGTGCATGTGCAAGAGATGACCTGGCATGAAACTGGTCCTGCAGCATGCTGCAGTGTGTAATGTTATCCTAGGAGTCTGTGGAGATAGATTAGAGTTGAGATGCGGGGCAGGGGTGTTCTGCTGTCGGAAATTACATCTTACCTTAAAGTGGGAAGCGGGTGGGTGCTGACTTCTTACCTCTTCTCCCATGCAGCCAGTGAGTTGAGAAGCGGGGTGAGGGGCCGAAAATGACTTCTAACCAGGCAGGGCCTCTAGTAATTTGGGGGGGGCCTCCGCAGCTTTGGGGGGCCCTAAGTGGCTTGCATAGTGAGCCTATAGGGTGGATCGGCCCTGCAGGGGGACAAGACTAGAAGTGGTAGCGGGCACTATCAATCAGGGTACCTGCTCCCTGAGGAAAAATCTGCAGTTTTTTTTAATAGGCTAGAGAAGAGCAGGTAAAGGCTAGGTTCACACTGCTGCGAATTCAAAATCGTGGTAAAATCGCGGTTTTACCCCGATTTCGCGGCTGGGGGTTTTCCGCGATTTTGGCCGCGATTTAAGAGACATCTGTGCAGGGTTCAATGTAAATCGCGGCCCGAAATCGCAAAAAGTAGTACAGGAACTACTTTTTGAAATCGCTGCAGCGCCGCAGATGCGGCGTCGCACCGATTAGGACGGTGCCATTGCCGACAATTGCCGGCAAATGCCGCCGATTAGAAATGCGATTTGACATGTGAAATCGCATCTCAAATCGTACCCAGTGTGAACCTGGGCTAAAGGTGAAAATGTTATTTTTGGGTGAAGGTCTGCTTTAAGTAGTCACATATTTCATGACAGAAGAGTAATGAGGCTACTTGCTAATGTGGAATTAAGGAATTTATATGTATAGTGTGCGTCTGAGGGCCCAAAGGGCACTCCGAGTCATATATCCTAACCTCCTGCATTAATTTGCCCACTTATTATATTAATACAAAAATATTAAAATTTACACTATAATCGTATAAACTACTCATGATCATGCCACAATCCTTAACCCTTATCCAACTAATCATTATTAATGGCCAGCATGCAATCACTTATTGGGAATTCTGCAGTAATTACGAACACATGATTTTATCAGCTGAGCTGTTTTAAATGAGCCAAAGATGAGCCATTGACTAATTCTCAAACATCATTAATTCCTCATTAGCTTTTGCAATGATTGTACATTTCTATTTGCAGAACCCAGAGCTGCGTGGATCAAGGACGGGAGAGGAGAAACACGAGACAAAACAACCACAACTTGTTGCTGGCAGCGGGAAATTGGTTGATTCATGGAAAGCTCACTCTAAGTATTAAGGGGCAGATTCATGTAGAATCGCGGCGGCGTATTGTATCGTAGATACATTACACCGCCGCAAGTTTTCATCGCAAGTGCCTGATTCACAAAGCACTTGCGATGAAAACTACGCCCGCGGCCTCCGGCGCAAGGTGGGCCAATTCAAATGGGCGTGTGCCATTTAAATTAGGCGCGCTCCCGCGCCGGACCTACTGTGCATGCTCCGTTTTGCAAATCCCATCGTGCTTTGCGCACCGTGACGTCATTTTTTCGAGCGGCGACGCGCGTAGCGTACTTCCGTATTCCCGGACGTGTTACGCAAATGCGTTCATTTTTAAATTTCGACGCGGGAACGACGGCCATACTTTAGACAGCAATACGTTTGCTGACTAAAGTTAGGACACCTAAAACGACAACTAAATTTGCGACGGGAACTAGACTAGCGGCGACGTAGCGAACGCGAAAATCCGTCGTGGATCCGCCGTAACTCCTAATTTGCATACCCGACGCTGGTTTACGACGCAAACTCCCCCCAGCGGCGGCCGCGGTACTGCATCCTAAGATCCGACAGTGTAAGTCCATTACACCTGTCGGATCTTCTGCCTATCTATGCGTAACCTGATTCTATGAATCAGTCGCAAAATTAGAAACAGAGATACAACGGCGTATCAGGAGATACGCCGTCGTATCTCCTTTGTGAATCTGGCCCAATGGATCCAACACAGAGGATCTTAATTCTCTCCAATCTGTTAAATCAAAAGATTATTTTAAAATAAATATTACAATAGTAACTCAATATACTGTGGGTGTTCACTAAAAATACAGCAAAGTGTCCCCTTCACGTTATACTGGTCCTGAAACTAGTTTGGGAAGTGGTGGTGCACATGCACACAGCAAGTTTTCTCATGTCTGTTTCTGTATCCGCTAGCAAGACTTGCTAAGCAAAACCAGGAGACACAAAGAACTGCCCATCTCATAAAGTCCCTTCCTAATGTAGCGCCTGTGTACTTTATGGTACCGGTGCTAGTTAAATGTAAAGGGAGATCAGAGTGTAGTTAAACTCTGATCTAAATTGTCAAATGCAAAACAGGGTCTCTGTCTCAGCTTGGCTGTGCTGTAGGCTATTCTGTTGCGCTGGGGTGTTCTTCCAACCCCGGTGCTGCAGGTGGCAGCAGTGGAGTCAAGGTTTGGGTGCTCTTTCCCAGCAGCCAATCAGGAGGGTTTGACCACGCTGTGCATGCTGGGGAGGGGTATTTATGGGGCAGACGACATTAGTTCTGGGTCTTCTTCTTCGAGTGTGGCACCCACCGTTAGGGTAACCACATCACGGCGCCCCAGCTTTATGGCCTACCTGGCCGGGGCGTGTGTGCCACACGGTGTTCCTGGTTCCGGGACCATGTTGGCCCGGAGCATCTGAACAGCGACGGGGACCCAGTGAGCGACTGGGTTCCCACCTTTCAGGATCCCAAGCTGTGTGACTGGCGAACTCCGGCTCTGTGACTGGCCGGAGTCGCGTGAGGGCGTGTGACGTCACTCCCGCGCATGCGCGAGGGAGCCGTCACTTACGTCATGACCCCATAAAACGGCACGCTCAGTTCGCCTGCGCCGTTGTCTACCGATGGACTTCCACACAGACGATCGGTTTTTTATCCATAAGATAATTTTAAAACATGTTCTATTTTTTGTCACCGATGGAAAACAAACCGATGGGGCCCACACACGATCGGTTTGTCCGATGAAAACGGTCCATCGGTCTGTTTTCATCAGAGAAACCAATCGTGTGTACATGACTTAACAGGTATGCTTTAACACAACTAGAATTGCAGATTTCCCACTTCTGTTTGAAAGCAACCACAGCAGAAGAGCACGGCGAGGGTCTCATCAGCGTAATTAGCTGCATGAAGGAACAAAAAAAAAAAACTAAAAAGGCGCCTCTCATCAGTATAATGGCACTCAAGTTGATTATCTCAGTCAAAAGATTTTTAAGCATCTGCAGAAATATAAGAAAGAATCTCTAAATATCCAGCTGAAGATGCCACATAATGAGGAGCAGGGCGCGGGCTGCGACACGACAGTACAAATAGAGATGTCATCTGAGATGTGACAGATGAGAGAGGCAATCAAATGTAACTGATGATTTTCCTGATAAGCACTCATGAGTAGGTCTCTCCTAACCTTCCTGTATTGAATTGCACTATAACTGTACTGTGTCATGATAAGGATTTTGTATGAGCTAAAAGTCATAATGGATACTTGCAAGACTTTTAACCTCAAATGAAAGACTCTCCTGCTATTTTTTTTAAAGCTTCCATCTTATAACATATAGACTGAGGCATACAACTCGTCCTCTACCTTCTTGTAAATATACACTATATTATTAAAAGTATTGGGACGATGACTGCATGCAACTACAGAGGTGAGTAGAAGCAATCTCCTGGAGGAGGAGGACAGGTGCAGGGTGTGTGTTAATGAGGTAAGCTGCTGAACTACGCCCTTAATCTTTTAACAGTTTTCATGTCCCAAAGAACAGATAACTGTTAAAAGATTGATGTTGGACAAGAAGTTCTGGCTCACAGTCTCCACTCGAATTAATCCCAAAGGTGTTCTATCGGGCTGAGGTAAGGACTCTGTGCAGGCCAGTCAAGTTCCTCCACCCCAAACTAGCTCAACATGTCTTTATGGATCTTGCTTTGTGCACTGGTGTGCAGTTATTTTGGAACAGGAAAACTGTTCCCACAAAGTTGGGAGCATGAAATTGTCCAAAATGTCTTGGTATGCCGACGTCTTAAGAGTTCCCTTCAATGGAACTAAGGGACCAAGCCCAACCCCTGGAAAACAACCCCACACCAAATCATTTGTACAAGTGCACAAAGCAAGGTCGCAAAATAGCTTGCACTGCTGTCCTGGCCAATAAAGAGGAAGAGACCCAGGAGCTGATGCCCTTGTGCACATCTCTGGATTGAGATTGGGCTCAGGTAAGTATTATGGGGAGCTGCTTAACACAGAAGGTTTTTTACCTTCATGCATAGAATGCCTTTACAACCACTTTACCCTTTCCAGAGTTTAGCTTTATCTTTTCCCAAGGTCTGTCTACCCCCACCCCTCTCTATTAATGTAATTAGAAAGAAAGAGCTGATAGTGGAAACAAGGGCGGATCCAGAGTCTAGTCTCGGGAGGGGTACTGCCAGAAAATAAGGTGTTGCTTACAGAAATCAATTAGGTGTCCGGTGTGTCCGCTGCAATGTTGCAGTACCATGTTGCAATGATCGCCACCATTACTAGTAAAAAATATTTTAATATAAATGCCATAAATCTATCCCATAGTTTGTAGACGATTGTCAGGGACTGCAGACATGGTACAAGAGATGGTCAGAGACTGCAGACGTGGTACAAGAGATGGTCAGAGACTGCAGACGTGGTACAAGAGATGGTCAGAGACTGTAGACATGGTACAAGAGATGGTCAGAGACTGCAAACATGGTACAAGAGATGGTCAGAGACTGCAGACATGGTACAAGAGATGGTCAGAGACTGCAGACATGGTACAAGAGATGGTCAGAGACTGCAGACATGGTACAAGAGATGGTCAGAGACTGCAGACATGGTACAAGAGATGGTCAGAGACTGCAGACATGGTACAAGAGATGGTCAGAGACTGCAGACATGGTACAAGAGATGGTCAGAGACTGCAGACATGGTACAAGGGATCGTCAGAGACTGCAGACATGGTACAAGAGATGGTCAGAGACTGCAGACATGGTACAAGGGATCGTCAGAGACTGCAGACATGGTACAAGGGATCGTCAGAGACTGCAGACATGGTACAAGGGATGGTCATAGACTGCAGACGTGGTACAAGGGATGGTCATGGTACAAGGGATGGTCAGAGACTGAAGACATGGTACAAGAGATCAATGCAGCCTCATCAGTGCCCATCATTGCAGCCTCACTGTACATATGAACGCAGCCCCACTTTTGTATATTAATGCAGTCCCACTTTTGTATATAAATGCAGCCCCACTTTTGTATATAAATGCAGCCCCACTATGGTATATAAATGCAGTCCCACTTTTGTATATAAATTCAGTCCCACTTTTGTATATAAATGCAGCCCCACTTTTGTATATAAATGCAGCCCCACTTTTGTATATAAATTCAGTCACACTGTATATATAAATTCAGTCCCACTTTTGTATATGAATGCAGCCCCACTTTTGTATATGAATGCAGTCCCACTTTTGTATATAAATGCAGTCCCACTTTTGTATATAAATTCAGTCCCACTTTTGTATAAAAATTCAGTCCCACTTTTGTAAATAAACGCAGTCCCACTTTTGTATATAAATGCAGTCCCACTTTTGTATATAAATGCAGCCCCACTTTTGTATATAATTGCAGCCCCATTTTTGTATATGAATGCAGCCCCACTTTTGTATATGAATGCAGCCCCACTTTTGTATATGAATGCAGTCCCACTTTTGTATATTAATGCAGTCCCACTTTTGTATATAAATTCAGTCCCACTTTTGTATATAAATTCAGCCCCACTGTATATATAAATGCAGTCCCACTTTTGTATATAAATGCAGCCCCACTTTTGTATATAAATGCAGCCCCACTTTTGTCTATGAATGCAGTCCCACTTTTGTCTATGAATGCAGTCCCACTTTTGTCTATGAATGCAGTCCCACTTTTGTATATTAATGCAGCCCCACTTTTGTATATTAATGCAGCCCCACTTTGTATATATATGCAGCCCCAATTTGTATATTAATGCAGCCCCACTTTGTATATTAATGCAGCCCCACTTTGTATATTAATGCAGCCCCACTTTGTATATTAATGCAGCCCCACTTTGTATATTAATGCAGCCCCACTTTTGTATATGAATGAAGCCTCACTGTGCATGGCACTCACCATGGCATTGCCTTCGATCACACACAGCAGGTATCTCCTCTCCCGACGTGTGTCATGGAACAAACAGGAGCTGTAGGTCTGTGTTTGGCAGGGCAGTGTGCTCTAGCAAGGTCCCCCCTAGACGGGCTTGTGTGATAGACAAAACACTGATTCAATCAGTGTTCCATCTACTATCACACAAGCAGGTCTAGCACAAGCAGCACAGCCGAACACAGACCCAGATCTCACACACAGCGAGAGATGCCCGGTGTCATACACGCAGGAGAGAGGGGGAGCGCTGCAGTCAGCTACAGCTCAAAGCAGCCTCAGGACAGGCAGCCTACCGGGCTGCGCCAGATCGGCCCTGGTGATGACAGAGAGAGAGTGAGAGACTCCGCAGCGCCAGCTGCAGGCACTGCAAAAGCAGTTTAAAAAAAAAATTATAATTTTTTTTTTTTTAAAGCCAATGTGACATGATTGTCCCGGGGGAGGGGGGGCAATTTCCCCGTTGCCCCCCCCCCCTGGATCCGCCGTTGAGTGGAAAGCAATGTGCAGTCTTCAGGGATTTATTTTTCTCAGCCCTGTGTGCTGACATGTGCTCTACATTGTATATAAGGCAGCGCATACATGTGTAACACTGTGCATTGTTACTGTAATGCAGAACTTTATTTTGATCACAAGATGGCAGTGTTCAGCAACAAATTACATGACAAAGCCCAATACAGGAGTGCTGAGGTCGCTGGGACTTGTATGCTGTAAGCAGAACTTTTCATCCAGTTTAGCTGAAATTGAACTACATTGCCTAGGAGAAATTGCCGGGAGGCGGGAGCAATAAAACAAAAGCCCCGAAACACTGGGGGAGGAGCCCGGATGTGTGAGGGAGAGCTGTGTGGATCTGCGTAGGCCCAGACCAGAATAGGTCCAGAAAGCAGTGTGGAGGAGTCTGCGTGCGGGCAATTCGGGTTATCGCCATCTTTGTGGCCACATGGACAGGTGACAAAGAGGGCCCCCCCAACAGAACACTCATCGTTTTGCCCTGCTTTTGCCACGCTAATCACGAATCATTAACATAAAACACACCCCCCCGTTCCACATTTGAATTAGGCGCGCTTAGGCCGGCCCATTTACGCTACGCCGCCGTAACTTAGGAGACAAGTGCTTTGTGAATACAGTACTTGCCTCTCTGACTTACAGCACAAAGATAAGCCAGTCTTTCTGAATCTGCCCCGATGACTCTTCTGCTGCTAGCGGGAATCAATGGTCACTTACAGCACTTCCCTGCTGGAGGTACATTATTATTATTATTCCCATTTTTTAATAAGATGCCTTCATGTCTTATTGTCAAATCTCAATTGATGTGCCACTATTTTGGTGTTTTATTGATGCCGTAAATAATGCCAACGCTGTTATCTCAATGTTGTTGTTTTTTAGGGCGAGGAAAACAACCCGATGATTTGCATGTAATAATACAGAGCATGCTGAGATAATGTCACCCCATCCTGTGCGGCGTCACACGCAAGAATTACATGAATATAAACATAGAATAAAAACCAGGCTTATTTATAGGCCATACTGGAGTCCCATTAAAGTAATAGGCTTTGTGCCGTGAAGATTTTATTTTTATGTGGGTCATTGGGAAGAGCCGTGAGCGTTTTTTTTTTTTTTTATAAAAAAAAAAGGAATAAATAGAAATAACAAAAAAATAATAATTGTTATAATATTCTAGCACTTAAAACTTTAGGGGAGGATTGATGTCACTGGGAGTAAAAAATGCCCCGGTGCTAGTTGGATGTAAATTATGCCCCATCATTGGTGTCAGTAGGAGGAATAGTGCCCCATTGTTGGTGTATGTGGGAGGAATAGTGCCCCACTGTTGGGGCACTATTCTTTCTACTGATACCATCATTGGTGCCAGTGGAAGGAAATATGGCTCATCATTGGCATCAGTGGTGGGAATATTGCCCCATGTTTAGTATTAGGGAATGAGTAGCCTCCCACCATTGATGTCAGTGGGAGGAATAGTGCCCTATGGTAAGTGTTAGTAGGAAGAATTGTGCCCCATCATTGGTATCAGGGAGGAATAGTGCCCCATCATTGGTATCAGTGTGAGGAATAGTGCCCCATCATTGGTATCAGTGTGAGGAATTGTGCCCCATCATTGGTATCAGGGAGGAATTGTGCCCCATCTTTGTTTGGTATCAGTGGGAGGAATATTGCTCCATGGTCAGTGTCGGTAGGAGAAGTAGTACCCCATTGTTGATGTCGGTGGAAGGAATGGGGCCACATCATTGGTGTCAGTGGGGGCAATAATACGCCATCACTGGTATCAGTGGGAGGTATAGTGCCCCGACATTGGTATCAGTCCGAGTAATAGTGCCCCATCATTGGTATCAATGGGAAGAATTTTGCTCCATGGTCAGTGTCAGTAGGAGGAATGGTACCCCATTGTTGATGTTGGTGGAAGGAATGGTGCCTCATCGTTGGTGTCAGTGGGGGCAATAATACCCCATCACTGGTATCAGTGGAAGGAATAGTGCCCCATCATTGATATCAGTGGGAGGAATAGTGCCCCATCATTAGTGTTAGTGGGAGGAATAGTGTCCCATCATTGGTGTCAGTGGGAGGAATAGTGCCCCATCATTGGTATCAGTGGGAGGAATAGTGCCCCATCGGTGGGAGGAATAGTGTCCCATCACTGGTGTCATTAGAAGGAATAGCGCCCCATCATTGGTATCAGTGGGAGGAATAGTGTCCCATCATTGGTATCAGTGGGAGGAATAGTGCCCCATCATTGGTATCAGTGAGAGGAATAGTGCCCCATCGGTGGGAGGAATAGTGTCCCGTCATTGGTGTCATTAGGAGAAATAGTGCCCCATCATTGGTATCAGTGGGAGGAATAGTGCCCCATCATTGGTATCAGTGAGAGGAATAGTGCCCCATCGGTGGGAGGAATAGTGTCCTGTCATTGGTGTCATTAGGAGGAATAGTGCCCCATCATTGGTATCAGTGGGACTAATAGTGCTACATCATTGGTGTCATTATGAGGAATAGTGCTCCATCATTGGTATCAGTGGGACTAATAGTGCTCCATCATTGGTATCAGTGGGAAGAATAATGCCCCATCATTGGTATCAGTGGGAGGAATTGTATAAAAGATAGTGATGATGTTGCGCTGTCAACAATAAAATAGATAAATATACGATACTATGCAGCAAAGATGTGCACACAATACTTTATAAAAAAGGCAAATAAACATATAAAAAAATAGCTTCTATAGCATCAATAAACTCAAGCGGCAATAATGGCGAGTGATAAAAATAAATCGCACATAAAAGTCCCAGGGGTAAACATGTGAATCACAACAGTGCGACTGACCAATAAGGTGCTCTAATGCCCCGTACACACCATCACTTTCTGTGAAGTAAAAAACGACGTTTTTGAAACCTCAATTTTCAAAGACGAAGTTGCCTACACACCATCGTTTTCTCACAATGATCTTGCAAAGTGAGGTTACGTTCCACCACGTTTTTCCATTGAAGCTTGTTTCTGGGCATGCGTGGATGAAAAAACGTCTTAGAAAACGACGTTTTTTGCTACACACGGTCAATTTCTGTGAAGTAAAAAGTGCACTTTTGAAAAACGACACATAAAATTGAAGCATGCTTCAATTTTTTTTGGTCGTTTTTTACAAGACATAAAACGACGTTTTCCCACACACACGGTCAATTAAAGTGACGTTTTTAAAAACGTCATTTTTTTTCATCACATAAAGTGATGGTGTGTACGCGGCATTATTCTTCCACATTCCAAACAGTGGCCCAGATTCAAGAAGAAAATTAAATAAAAACCTGCGCTAGGATGTCAGAGGTAAAAAGCTGCTGCCTCCCTAAAAAAACTGTCCCCTAAGGAACAGGTGTAGATAATAGATATATGGATAGGGATGTTGGCGCTGCTATGTAAGCACTATGTGAAGAGCTAGATGAGGGGTATATATCACAACCCCCTGATAGGACGCTGGGTATGCAGTGTGTTCTGACAATACTCCTCAAGAAACTACAGTAATGAAAGTCCGCAGTTAATATGTGCTACTGGTAGAATGATAGAATACAGTGTGTACTAATACACAAAATATGCTATTCACTGCACTAACCCACAGTGTATAACATTCTATACTTAGGTAGCTATATATGGGGTATCAACTGCAGATACTATATTCTTGATAATAAACCCCTGCTGTATGGTAACAGTTAGATGTAACAAGAATACAGCTAGGTGCATAAATCACATACAACTCAACCCAATCGATCATCCACGCCTCTATTTAGACACAATCTGTCCGGGCGCAATAATACTAGGTAGGCTCCTGTCCCCTTAACAGGAAAAAAGGGGGGGGGGTTATTGCTGTAAGCGTGCCCCAGATGGAGCAGTGGGTGGACTATAAATGTACACTAATTATAACATACATGTATAAAATGTGGAATAGAATGTCCATCCTGGGAAAAACATTGCACAAACTGTCAAAAAAAATATTTTGTCAAGTAAATATATAGTTCAACATTCTTCTTTCTGTAATCGAAACCATAGGAAAATATACAGAAAATCTTGGTAGTTTGGAAAGAAGTCCAACAGACAGGTGGGTGTGAAAGTGGTGCCTCTGTCACACAACTCCGAGTGCTCCCGGTGCTCCCCTCAGGCTACCCCACTCACCAGATAGAGGTCCCCTCTTGGGGTAATCCGCATATATCGGGGGTTTCAGGAGGCCACTGCTGTTAGATGCTGCTGGATCCCTCCTCCTAAGCGTGTATGGTGTTGCTGTAGATCCAGTTGGTGTGGTTCCCTTGGTTCCTCAGATAGGAAAAAAGCACATACAGGGGGGCTCCGATGGTGTAATAAAGTTTTGACAGCTTGATCTTGTAAAAACGCTGGTTTATTCAAAAAGCATGTGGATACAAACCACTCACAAGCAACATTTAAAAAATAATAAAAGTAAAAAACTCATAAAAAATAATAATATTGAATGGCAATGTCCGCACCTACTGGCTGGTATTAAGGTGTGCGGGCTGGCTGCCAGTCAGACGGTAATCCCCTGCGGGCAGGTGGGCAGAGGCCACCAATGATAAAAAATAAAGAGGATAACTGAAATCACTCGTAGCTGAATTGGCTGGCTTCAATTCGCCCTAGATGCCGGCTCAGCCTAGCTACACAGAGTGATAGCGTGTGTGTCCTAGGACACACACGCTATCACTCTGTGTAGCTAGGCTGAGCCGGCATCTAGGGCGAATTGAAGCCAGCCAATTCAGCTACGAGTGATTTCAGTTATCCTCTTTATTTTTTATCATTGGTGGCCTCTGCCCACCTGCCCGCAGGGGATTACCGTCTGACTGGCAGCCAGCCCGCACACCTTAATACCAGCCAGTAGGTGCGGACATTGCCATTCAATATTATTATTTTTTATGAGTTTTTTACTTTTATTATTTTTTAAATGTTGCTTGTGAGTGGTTTGTATCCACATGCTTTTTGAATAAACCAGCGTTTTTACAAGATCAAGCTGTCAAAACTTTATTACACCATCGGAGCCCCCTGTATGTGCTTTTTTCCTATCTGAGGAACCAAGGGAACCACACCAACTGGATCTACAGCAACACCATACACGCTTAGGAGGAGGGATCCAGCAGCATCTAACAGCAGTGGCCTCCTGAAACCCCCGATATATGCGGATTACCCCAAGAGGGGACCTCTATCTGGTGAGTGGGGTAGCCTGAGGGGAGCACCGGGAGCACTCGGAGTTGTGTGACAGAGGCACCACTTTCACACCCACCTGTCTGTTGGACTTCTTTCCAAACTACCAAGATTTTCTGTATATTTTCCTATGGTTTCGATTACAGAAAGAAGAATGTTGAACTATATATTTACTTGACAAAATATTTTTTTTGACAGTTTGTGCAATGTTTTTCCCAGGATGGACATTCTATTCCACATTTTATACATGTATGTTATAATTAGTGTACATTTATAGTCCACCCACTGCTCCATCTGGGGCACGCTTACAGCAATAACCCCCCCCCCTTTTTTCCTGTTAAGGGGACAGGAGCCTACCTAGTATTATTGCGCCCGGACAGATTGTGTCTAAATAGAGGCGTGGATGATCGATTGGGTTGAGTTGTATGTGATTTATGCACCTAGCTGTATTCTTGTTACATCTAACTGTTACCATACAGCAGGGGTTTATTATCAAGAATATAGTATCTGCAGTTGATACCCCATATATAGCTACCTAAGTATAGAATGTTATACACTGTGGGTTAGTGCAGTGAATAGCATATTTTGTGTATTAGTACACACTGTATTCTATCATTCTACCAGTAGCACATATTAACTGCGGACTTTCATTACTGTAGTTTCTTGAGGAGTATTGTCAGAACACACTGCATACCCAGCGTCCTATCAGGGGGTTGTGATATATACCCCTCATCTAGCTCTTCACATAGTGCTTACATAGCAGCGCCAACATCCCTATCCATATATCTATTAACCAGATTCAAGAAGCTATTGCGCCCGCGCAACCATAGGTTGCGCGGCGCAATAGCTGTTTTGCTCCCGCGTAGCGAATGCCCCTGATTCAGGAACATCGCTACGCGGACTGCAGCCTAGGATATGACAGGCATAAGCCTCCTTATGCCTTCATATCTCAGGCTGCATTCTTGCGTTGGCCGCTAGGGGGCGTGGCCATTGTGATCGGCGTATAGTATGCAAATTGCATACTACCACCGATTCACAAAAGTTGCGCGGGCCCTGCGCACGCAAGGTACGGAGTTTCCGTACGGCGACTTTAGCGTAAGGCTGCTCCTGCTAATAGTAGGAGCAGCCAATGCTAAAGTATAGCCGCCCTTCCCGCTCGTGAAATTTAAATTTCACGTCGTTTACGTAAGTGATTCGTGAATGGCGCTGGACGCCATTCACGTTCACTTAGAAGCAAATGACGTCCTTGCGACGTCATTTGCCGCAATGCACGTCGGGAAAGTTTCCCGACGGAGCATGCGCTGTTCGCTCGGCGCGGGAGCGCGCCTAATTTAAATGATTCCCGCCCCCGGCACAGTGGTGACAATTGATAGCACAGTGGCTGCATTTGATGGGCACAGTGAGGCTGCAATTTTTTTTTCCGTTTGCTCCCCCCCAAAAATGTTGAGCACCAGCCGCCACTGGTGCCTAACCTAACTCTATTAGTCCAAGATTATTCTACATAGAGAGGAAAGATTCGACATTATAGAAATGCTCCACTGATAGGCTATAGGAGAATTCTAATGTTGGTTGACTAGTAATAATAATTGATAAATATAATTATAACTAGTGTCATACAACATTAGAATTCTACTATAGCTTGTGGGCGGAGCATTCGACTGGAATGTATGATTGCGGCGTCGGACAGTTTAGCTGCTCCGTTGAATCTTCTTAGAAAATTTGACAGACACCATAAACCTTCAACTGACAGATTTGACCTTAATTATGATTTTCGGACGAATGCATTTTTTAATGAAACAAGATAAATAAAAACGAAATTTCGGGAGTAACTAAATAAATTAATTTTTTTGGACGAAACCGAAATTCCGAAACAAAATATTTCAGTGTGAACATGTCTACCATTCAGCACTCGGTGGGCAGTTGCACGTGGTATATATTGGAATTGGGTAATTTACCATATAGGTCAAACCACTGCTCTGCCTAATTTACTCTTTTCTGAATTCACTTCTCTAAAGAAGGCCCCCAACCTATGAGGGTTCAAAAATGTCAAATGAAAAAAATCTTCTAATGGTGTAATACTGTTTATAACTGACAGGATTTAGGACTAAAGCCACTCATACAGGTAGCAAAAAATTGGCTTCTATTGTAAACCACCGTTGTGAACCAAGACCTTAATGATGTCAGTTGAGTCTCACCACATCAGCAACTCACTGTTGATTCCCTATGGAGAATTGTTAGGGCTGACCCCGCTTGCTAAGCCCCCAATCACTGCACATTCAACATACTGCAAATGAGGATTCAAATCTAATTGCTCATTGGCATAAGGTGGCATTTGCCCTCTCCACTGGCCACAGATTGTCATTATAACTAATGGGACTCTAGAGTGTGAATGTCAGAGAATGTTTTTGAATCTAGACATTTAAATGTTTCTATATAATATACACACTTAATAAACATGCCCGCCGTGTAGCAGTATTGCTTTAACTTTGATGCTGCCTACACATGACCGTTTTTCGGGTTCTAAAAAATGGGCACATTTTTTTTCGAACATGCTCTATTTTTTCACAACGTTTTTAACGTTTTCGTTTTTAAGGTTGTAAAAAATGGTCGTGTGTGGGCTTTAACGACGTGAAAAATCTGCACATGCTCAGAAGCAAGTTATGAGACGGGAGCGCTCGTTCTGGTAAAACTACCGTTCGTAATGGAGTAAGCACATTCATCATGCTGTAACAGACAGAAAAGCGCGAATCGTCTTTTACTAACACGGAATCAGCTAAAGCAGTTCCGCATGGAACTTCCCCTTTATAGTGCCATCGTATGTGTTGTACGACACCGCAGGATCATGTGTAGGCAAGGCCCTTTTAATGATCAGGTTGAAAAAAACGTTGTTTTTTCTAGACCCTTAGAAACGTAATTTTTTAGAACCCGAAAAACGGGCGTGTGTTAAGCAGTCCAAAAAGTCTAAAATTTGTAGCAGATTAGCATTCATTTTTTTGTGTTTTCCCCCGCCAGCAGTGGTCCAGTTCCGGCATCTTACAGATTTAATTGAACCTGAGTGCTGGAATAATGTAATTCCATAGAGCATGCTAGGGTGTTACATCATCAGTGGCTGACCAATGGCCAAAAAAAAAAAGACAGGGGTCCAAATAAGGTCTTAGAAGGCAACAATGGGGGTGAAGAAGAGGGCAAATAAATGGGTGTTTGACCTTTACCAGAAACCCCTGGTCAGCTCCTCGGGTCCATGATCTACCACCGCACACCAGACCTTATTTTAGAAAATTGTGTCCCTCTAGTCTTCTGGCAAGAGTTAAGGGAAGCCCCTTTTCTGTTCCAACATGACGGTCCACAAAACCATCTCCAAAAAGATACTGTGTGCTGAGTTTGGTGTGGAGGAACTTGAGAAGCCTGTACAGAGCCCTGACCTCAACCTTACTGAACACCTTCGGAATTCATTGGAACTCTGTTTGGGAGCCAGGCCAGGCTCCAACATCCAACATTATTATTATATTGCTATTTTGGCTGAATGGGCACTCCACAATCTTGTGGGAAGCCTTCTCAGAAGGGTGGAGGCTATTATAGCCACAAAAGTAAGCCAGGGAACTCCATATTGCCCATGGATTTGGAATGGCATATCCAACATGCTAATCACCTAACTCTACCCTTTTCCCCTAGACTCTGTGTCTTGAGGGCCACGTACCTGAGGTGAGACCGAAGTAGTGGGGAGGCCTTCCTTGCACTTCGGGTCCTTGAAGCCTCTGGAGATGGAGACAGAGACTTGGTGGACACCGAGTGGCATGGGTGCCAGGGGTGCGAAGCACCGTGCAAGCCAGTGTAGGTCCGAGATCCAAGCCAAGGTCAAGTCCACTCTGGCAATGAAGTACAGAAGGGATTAATCAGAAGAAGAATAGTCGAGATCCAAGCCGCGGTCAGTTCCAATCTGGCAGCTGAGTACAAAAGGGGCAAACAAGTAGAATGGTCAAGGTACAAATCCGAGGTCAAATGGCAAGCAGCAATCAAGAGTAGTCAAATACTGTAGGTTTCCAGGTCACAACAAGTTCAGACAGATCACACACTAGCACAGGGACAAGGGGGGACCGAAGATAATCCAGCAATTTGACAGTGTCTGGGCAGGGCTTATATAGGGAAGTTTGAGGTCACTTCCTGTGCGCCTCCTGGTATTTTCCTGCCTTTTTCGATCATGTTGAGGTAACTTTTTGTGTGCCTCCTGGGCATTTTCCTTTTTTTCATCAGGTCTTCTGTCCCGTCCTGTAATTTAGGATATAATTTCTCAGTCACCCTATGGCCCTATCGGACATAAGGTGACCCTAGACATAAGAGTTATTAATGACGCTGGCACAGGAGTACCCCTCATCCTTCCAAAGTCTCTGTTTGTCCCGGGTCATTCCATTACAATTGCTAAAGAACTTAAACAGGAGAGGGTCCAAGGTTCCTACTAGCTTCTCAGTAGCAGCTTCTCTAGAAGTAGATGGCGATGGTCAGCATATCTGAGGACCTACAGCTGTAGAACATGGAACAGCTGTTAGCAGCTGGTTCCCTTTCACTTCTACACAGCTATCAGTCCCCAGTAAGGTCTTTACTCACAGTGTCCCAGGAGCTCTCTGCCACCCAGGCTCCATGGGTCAATTCTTAAAGGGTTATAAACCTTTGTGTTTTTTCACCTTAATGCATCCTATCCTTAAAACATCCGATGCTTACAAGCCCCCCAGTTTACTTACCTGAGCCCTCTAAAGTCCAGAGTCGTGAACGCGCTGTTGTCAATCTAATCAATGACGTGCGCGTCGAGGCGAGTGATACAGTCGGCGGCTATGACCGCCGGCTGTATCACAGGAGCGTGCCTGCGCTCTAACACCCTTGAGAGAGAGCTTCCCATGAAGGGGGTTAGCTCTTGCGGGGAGGAGCCGAGTCAGCCGCAGAGGGACCTCAGAAGACCAGGATCTGGACCACTCTGTGCAAAACGAGCTGCACAGTGGAGGTAAGTATGACATGTTTGTTATTTTTTTTATATATATTTGAACCTTTACAACCCCTTAAATGAGAGAAATGGCAAAGTCCTTCTTCAGACCTGGACTCTGAAACAGTGTCCTTCAGCAAGTCTTTCCTTTTTCAGCTGTCCTGCTCAGGCTCTTAACACAGAAAATGCTGAGGGCCAAATGGTAGTCTATTGCCTTTGTGGTACTTCTAGGGACAGCAGCCCCAGAAGTAATTATCACCTCCCCAGACAGGAAGCTTATTCCAGAGGCAGGGGGAAGCAATCAAACCCTTAGTTCAGGAGCCCTGAGCAGACCAAAACATGCAAAGCTCCCTTGAAGTAGGACAAATGGCGGTCAGTAGTAAAGTCATCTGCAAGTCAAATGCCCCTGTCAATAAATTCTGAATGTTCTGGAAAGCATCTTAAACTGATGTCATACTGATGCCATCAACAGAAGTCCAAAGTCCTTCAACACAGGACATCAATCAGATGTTCCTACAATAATACTTTCCCCTTGCCTTGAAAAGTCTCCAGTAAATGAAAAAAAAAATGCAGAATTGGCATAAATAAAAGGAAAATAGCAAAGAATTACACTGTAACACAATGCAATGCAGATTTTGGAACTGAAAATTCATCTTTTTTATTTTTTTTGTCAAAAAGATAAAAAGGATAAGGAACAAGAAAAATGACATGCTAAGTTCTTGCAGTCTGGATGACAAAAGAAATATTTGTATGATTCAAAATCTCCTTAGCTGCCACTGTTCAGCTTTGAAATAATAAGTAGGTCAGCAAAAGCTTTTAGATGCTTTAATACCATATGGCATGAGCTGAACTATGAAAAAGTAAAAGTTTGTTGGTAAGAAAATATCCAATAGATGCAGTGTAGGTCAAGTGTATGTCAAAGTGCAACAAAACTATTTATCTATTGTTCTGTCCAAGTTGGGCTATTCAAGTCATAGAAAAATTCTGCGTAGATGTCTTAAAGTGGAAAAATATGGTGGCAGCCTTTACTAGCTTCCAATAATGCTAGTTGCCTGGTTATGGAATATTTTAAGGATTGGGCAGTAAGGGTAATCTCTGCATTTATTCATTGACATGCTTATTTTAAAGTTCAACCCCCTTGCCAACATCTCCCCACCCCTGTTTACCACAAACCTTTTTTCCAGGTGTCTGCAGTTCAATCCAGTAATATTACAAGTTCTCTACCTCCAGCAGTGAGTGGATCTTAAATGGCGGACAACAAACCAACATGTTCACTATGGGAAGGAGGATGCCTGTAGATTGGACGTAACGCGTATAGGGGAGGAGCCACATCAGTGATGTCTTACGGCGGCCACCTGCGGTCGGCAGAGTCTGTGGTGAGAGGGATGCTATTCATCAATTTGTAAAGCGCTGTACAGAGCATTGTGTGCACACATGCTTGTAGGTGTCATTTTAAAAGTTTTACTTATTAAATGCTTTTAAATGTATGGAGAGCATTGTTGGTCCCAATTCTTTTTGCAAGCATGAATGCCTGCATTTCGAGAGATTGGAGAGAAGGATAAACCTCTTGAGGAGCCATCCATTATATCCATTATATAGCCCATGAAGGGGCAAAAGAGCTAATGACCTTAATGTACCGTATTTTCCGGCATTTAAGACGACTTTCTAACCCCTTAAAATCTTCTTATAAGTCGGGGGTCGTCTTATACGCCGGTAACCTAACATCCTTACCTTATCCTAAGACATGCAGAATCGCGGCCGTACGTTTTTTCAAAAGCCGCGCCTCCTACGTCTTCTGTTCCGTGATAGGCGGAGCACTCAGCTTCCCAGGAGGCACTGTGTTCAGTGTTCGCCTATCACGGAGGCCCTCTCGTCCTGTGTTTAGTGTCCGCCTATCACGGAGGCCCTCTCGTCCTCGGACGAGAGGGCCTCCGTGATAGGCGAACACTGAACACAGTGCCTCCTGGGAAGCTGAGTGTTTCTGCCTATCACGGAACAGAAGACGTAGGAGGTGTGGCTTTTGAAAAAACATACGGCCGCGATTCTGCATGTCTTGGGATAAGGTAAGGGCACAGTCTGGCATGTAATGGGGCACAGTCTGGCATGTAATGGGGCACAGTCTGGCATGTAATGGGGCACAGTCTGGCATGTAATGGGGCACAGTCTGGCATGTAATGGGGCACAGTCTGGCATGTAATGGGGCACAGTCTGGCATGTAATGGGGCACAGTCTGGCATGTAATGGGGCACAGTCTGGCATGTAATGGGGCATAGTCTGGCATGTAATGGGGCACAGTCTGGCATGTAGTGACACAGTCTGGCATGTAATGGTGGCACCTTGAGGCGAGGCATGACTAGTAGGAAGGGGGTAGTCTTATACGGCGAGTATATCCCAAAACCAACATTTTGGCTGGAAAATTAGGGGGTCGTCTTATACGCCGGCAAATACGGTATTAGGATCAAAATCTGGAGGTGAACATATATGGTTCATGGGAGGTGAAACGCATTAGGTACACAGGTGATATGTAATGGGAAGATAAGAGGATATGTCAGTATCACCGATGGTTGGAAGCACAGAAAATGTAGTGGAATTTTGTTATATGAAAATGATTGTGCTCCTATGTAAGCTTCACCCCAAACTCTTATCCATGTCTTTATGGACCTTGCTTTGTGCACTGGTTCATGTTAGAACAGGAAGGGGCCGTCCCCAAACTGTTCCCACAAAGTTGGGAACCTGAAATTGTCCAAAATGTTTTTGTATGCTGAGGCCTTAAGAGTTTCCTTCACTGGAACTAAGAGACCAAGCCCAACCCCTGAAAAACAACACTAACGAAAAAAACGTCAAGCTAAACAATCAGTCATAAATAATGTGCAAATAATTACTGTACATAAATAAAGTGCTTTTGTATAATCAAAAAATTCATAGATAAAAGTTCATACCATATTAATGCAAAAAGTGCTGATGTGCTCAAACTTTACATAACATCCAATGTGTAAAACATGCTTATAAGTGAAAGTCCATGACAAACACAATATTGAAGATTTCCAACTAGGGTAAATAGAGAGAAAATCCTTGTGAGAAATGCTGCAAACTTTAGGGTAAGTGCCGACACTCCAGTGCTCCCCCCTTTTGTGGAATCCCCTGTGCCGACACGCATTGGGGAGGGGACAGGGCGGGGTTTGGCAGCAGCTGTAGCTTGTGAGCCGGCTGCGGAGACCGATACACGGATCGATAGCCGCAAGGGCACACACAGATACACTTGTTGTAGCTTGGTGGGCTGCAAGCACGTTGTACATGTGAGTACCCATCTTGGGATTTTTTTTTTTAAATAAAGGATTTTTAAATGATATCACACTATCTAGTTTGTTTCTTTCTCCATTATCACAAGGATACCACTATAGGATGATCCATTACACCTGAGCAGCTTTTCCCATAGAACCCAGGGGTGGTTAATCAGCGTGTACTGACCAAACTTAATTGTGTGGTCACATGCTTCAAGATGAAGGTAACCACAAAAGGGGGAGCACTGGAGTGTCGGAACTTACCTTAAAGGGGTTGTAAACCTTGCAGTGTCCAGTTTGCGAGTGACTTGGTTTGCGAGTGTTATCTCGCAAAACAATACTGCATTTGCCACTGTATGTTCGCCTGCTCGCTGTAAGCGGCGCTCTCGCGACTCTGTCATGAGCTCCGTTAACCCTGCCCACAGGACCCGTGGACTCGATGTCCCTGTCATTGGAACAGCGATCAGTGTCATGTCACTCGTAGACACGCCCCCTAACAGTTAGAAGCACTCCCTAGGACACACTTAAAGCAGGGGTTCACCCAAAAAAACATTTTTAACATGACATTCAGCCAAGTTGTCAGAATGACAATCAGCTGTTTTTTTTTTTTCAGTGCAGCACATACCGTATTTTCACCGCCGCTTCCGGGTATGTAATCTGCGGGACTGGGCGTTCCTAAGTGATTGACATCCTTCCGACCGGCGCATACAGCGCGTCACTAGTTGCCGAAAGAAGCCGGACTGCAAGTCGGCTCTATACGGCGCCTGCGCACCGACGTTTGGCTTCTTTCGGCAACTAGTGACGCGCTGTATGCACCGGTCGGAAGGATGTCAATCACTTAGGAACTCCCAGTCCCGCAGCTTACATACCGAAAATACGGTATGTGCTGCACTGAAAAAAAAAAAACAGCCGATTGTCATTCTGCTAACTCGGCTGAATGTCATGTTAAAATTTTTTTTTGGGGGTGAACCCCCGCTTTAACCCCTTCAGTGCCCCCTACAGGTTAACCCCTTCACTGCCAGTGTCATTTTTACAGTAATCAGTGCATTTTTTATAGCATTGACAATGGTCCCAAAAAGGTGTCAAAAGTGTCCGATAAAAATCACTGATCGCCGCCATTACTAGTAAAAAATAAATTATTAATATAAAAATGCCATACAACCATCCCCTATTTTGTAGACGCTAAAACTTTTGCGCAAACCAATCAATAAATGCTTATTGCGATTTTTACCAAAAAATATGTAGAAGAATACGTATCGGCCTAAATTGAGGGAAAAAAAATGTTTTTTTATATATATTTTTTTGGGGATATTTATTATAGCAAAACGTTTTTCAAAATTGTCGCTCTATTTTTGTTTATAGCGCAAAAAATAAAAAAACGCAGAGGTGATCATATACCACCAAAAGAAAGCTCTATTTGTTTGGGAGCCACGTCGCACAACTGCGCAATTGTCAGTTAAAGCAACGCAGTGCCGAATCGCAAAAAGACCTCCGGTCTTTAAACTGACAAATGGTTCGTGGCTGAATTGATTAAAAGAACCAAAAATGACTTTGGAAATGACATTAACATGTTAAGTTTATATGACCTTTTTTGTGATTGTGGTTACATTTATGTCAAGAAAACAAGATCGTTAATATGTAACCTTTACAATGGTGAATACTTTGTTGTCTCCGATTTTTACAGCCCGATTGCTCTGACTTCCTTGTCTTTTGTAAAGAAAAAGAAAAGGCTGGATTTGATGGACGTGTAACATAGCTGGTTACAATAAATAATGACTATTTATACCCAGGTGGTATGTAATAAAAATGTGATTCATCTCTTCAGACTTTTTTTTTCTTCTGAGAAAATGCAGTGATCTGACATCTGTTATATACAGATATTCCCATCACACCTGCTAAGACGATGCAGGCCAGTGTGAGAGATCATTTTACAAGGTTTCATGTAAATGCTTTATAAAGAAAAGTGAGCTGGTGGAGGAGTCAGTCCAATATGACAAATTAAAGGGAACAAGCACAGATACAGGCCCAGATTCTCAAAGGAGATACGACGGCGTATCTCCAGATACGCCGTCGTGTCTCTGAGTCTGAGCCGTCGTATCTATGCGCCTGATTCTTAGAATCAGTTACGCATAGATTTCTATTAGATCCGACAGACGTAAGGCTCTTACGCCGTCGGATCTTAACTGCATATTTACGCTGGCCGCTAGGGGCGTGTACGCTGATTTATGCCTAGAAATATGTAAATCAGCTAGATGCGCAAATTCATGAACGTACGCCCGGCCGACGCAGTACAGATACGCCGTTTACGTTAGGCTTTTCCCGGTGTAAAGTTACCCCTGCTATATGGTGGCGTACCAATGTTAAGTATGGACGTCGTTCGCGGGTCGAATTTTGAAAAATGTACGTCGTTTGCGTAAGTCGTCCGTGAATGGGACTGGACGTCATTTACGTTCACGTCGAAACCAATACGTCCTTGCGGTGTACTTTGGAGCAATGCACACTGGGATATTCCACGGATGGTGCATGCGCCGTTGGTGAAAAACGTCAATCACGTCAGGTCACAAGTTATTTACATAAAACACGCCCCCCCTGTTCCACAGTTGAATTGGGCGGGCTTACGCCGGCCTGATTACGCTACGCCGCCGCAACTTACGGAGCAAGTGCTTTGAGAATACTGCACTTGCCTGTCTAAGTTACGGAGGCGTAGCGGAAATAGGATACGCTACACCGGAACAAAGATACGCTCTTCTACGAGAATCTGGCCCTCAGACTGCTGTACATTAAGATAGGATGCAACAAAATAGAGTGCCTTGTGAAAGTATTTATCCCCTTGTTTTTTGTTTTCTTTTTATTTAAAAAAATAAATAAAAATTTGTAGTGTTTGCGGCTTTTTTATTGTATTTAAAAAAATATATTAAAAAAAATTTCAGGAGTGTTTGTGGCTTGTGATATATTTTTTATTTTATTTAAAAAAATATAAAAAAAAAATTTTTTTGGAGGGTTTGTGGCTTGTGATATACGCAACATACAAAACAATTTGAAAGTGCAAAATACAAATAATCAGGACAAAAAACACAGAAATCTTGGGTGTGCAAAAGTATACAACCCCCCCCCCCCCAAAAAAAAAACAGTCAATGCTTTGTAACGCCACCATTTGCTGCATTTAAGGCTGATGGTCTTGTGGGGTACGTCTCTATTGGTTTAACACATCTAGCCATTTTTTCGCCTGTTCTTCAAGGTGAAACTGTTCCAGCTCCTTCAAGTTAGATGGATTATGTAGGTGCATGCAGTTGGTGTATTTTGGTTTTGTGCTGCCCTAGGCAAGACTGAAATCAGATGCCCCCCACAACACGTATGACGGCACTCTAAAAGGGAAGTTCTATTCGCCTTGGGGCTGCTTTAGCTGATTCCTTGTTAGTAAAAGACGATTCGCGCTTTTCTTTTCTGTTACAGCGTGATGAATGTGCTTACTCCATTATGAATGTTAGTTTTACCAGAACGAGCGCTCCCGTCTCATAACTTGCTTCTGAGCATGCGCGGGTTTAAAACGTCGTTTTAGCCCACACACGATCATTTTTTACAACCCGAAAAATTTCATTTTTTAAAACGACGTTAAAAAATGCAGCATGTTCGATTTTTTTTTTTGTTTTTCAGAAACTGAAAAACGATGTGCAGCCCACACACGATAATTTTAAATCACGTTTTTAAAAATGACGTTTTTTTTCATGCCGAAAAATGATCGTGTGTATGCGGCATGAGAGTTTGTGCCGAGCCATGTTGTTTCAGACCAGCTGGGAAAGTTAAGGCGACTGTCACCGTATTTTCCGGCGTATAAGACGACTTTCTAACCCCTTAAAACCTTCTTGAAAGTCGGGGATCGTCTTATACGCCGGTAACCTAACCTTACCTTATCCTAAAGACATGCAGAATCGCGGCCGTATGTTTTTTCAAAAGCCACGCCTCCTACGTCTTTTGTTCCGTGATAGGCAGAACACTCAGCTTCCCAGGAGGCACTGTGTTCAGTGTCCACCTATCACGGAGGCCCTCTCGTCCTGTGTTTAGTGTCCGCCTATCACGGAGGCCCTCTCGTCCTCGGACGAGAGGGCCTCCGTGATAGACGAACACTAAACACAGTGCCTCCTGGGAAGCTGACTGTTCCGCCTATCACGGAACAGATGACGTAGGAGGCGTGGCTTTTGAAAAAACGTACAGTGCGGCCGCAAATTCTGCATGTCTTAGGATAAGGTAAGGGCACAGCGAGGGGGGACACGGAGCGGAGCGCGGACGGGGAGAACAGCACAATGGAGGGGTAATGTAATGTAATGGGGCACAGTCTGGCATGTAATGGCGCACAGTCTGGCATGTAATGGGGCACAGTCTGGCATGTAATGGTGGCACCGTGAGGCGAGGCATGACTAGTAGGAAGGGGGTAGTCTTATACGGAGAGTATATCCCAAAACCAACATTTTGGCTGGAAAATTAGGGGGTCATCTTATACCCCCAGTCGTCTTATACGCCGGAAAATATGGTAAGTCAAACACTGCAGGGAGAAGGCTTTAGCTGCAGCAGTGCATACGTTTCAGCCGCCATAGTCGCATCTTCAGTAAAAGGGGGCTCCCCACTGCCGAACGACTGTCGCTTCACTGAGTTGTCGCAGGAAGACTGAGTGAGAGGGTCACTGTCTGACCCATGCATCAAAGCTACCAGTTATGTCTTTGTGGCCAGTCAGGCTTGCCAAAACCACAACAATCCTTCAACTTTGGCATATAGTAGAGACAAACATATCTTAGCACTTTATTGCTGCAAGCTGCCATTCCTTGTTTGCTATCATCGCCAGACCGGCAGGTTTCCAGGCTGAGTCAACATTTTGCTCCCTGCTAAGCAGAATTAGTCCCTGTAGCTGCATCTGCTTTGGCTCCAGCCATTTTAAGACTGTGGCCCGGATTCAGGTAGATTTGCGCTTTTTTTACGGAGGCGCAGGGCAACGTTTTTGCCCTGCGCCCCCGCAAATTTACTGCGCTGCCCTTGATTCACGGAGCAGTAGCCCTGTAAATTGCGTGGGCGCGCCGGCAAAATGCCCGGCGTAAGCGCGCGCAATTTAAATGATCCTGTAGGAGCGGGAATCATTTAAATTAGGCGCGTTCCCGCGCCGATCGTACAGCGCATGCTCCGTCGGGAAACTTTCCCGACGTGCATTGCGGCAAATGACGTCGCAAGGACATCATTTGCTTCAAAGTGAACGTGAATGGCGGCCAGCGCCATTCACGAATCACTTACGCAAACTACGTAAATTTGAAATTTCGTGACGCGGGAACGACGGGTATACGTAACATTGGCTGCCCCTGCTAATAGCAGGGGCAGCCTTACGCGAAAGACGCCGTAAGGAAACGACGTAAACTGCGTCCACGTCACGAAATTTCAAATTTACGTAGTTTTGCGTAAGTGATTCGTGAATGGCGCTGGCCGACATTCACGTTCACTTTGAAGCAAATGACGTCCTTGCGACGTCATTTGCCGCAATGCACGTCGGGAAAGTTTCCCGACGGAGCATGCGCTCCACGATCGGCGCGGGAACGCGCCTAATTTAAATGATTCCCGCCCCCTACAGGATCATTTAAATTGCGCGCGCTTACGCCGGGCATTTTGCCGGCGCGCCCACGCAATTTACGGAGCTACTGCTCCGTGAATCAAGGGCAGCGCAGTAAATTTGCGGGGGCGCAGGGCAAAAACGTTGCCCTGCGCCTTCTTAAAAAAAGCGCAAATCTACCTGAATCCGGGCCACAGTCTTAAAATGGCTTACTTTAAAGTTATACAGTGTGGGGAATTCCAGCTTAGACAGTTGTCACCAGAACAGGTGTCCCCATGGGGAAATTTGCCCTCATAGTTTGCTGTAGTGACAACTTTAACATTTCATATTTCTCATTTCTTCCTGTCTTGTTGACAATAGTTACCAGTCACAAAGATGAATGAACCTCCCAGCAGGCACACAGACAGCAGTTAAAAACTTGACATGGGTTTAAAGTTTGT